>NW_016107878.1:1255902-1274842 GCF_001604975.1 Cebus imitator | reverse complement strand
ATAGATGCAAAAATCTTCAATAAAATACTGACAAGCCGATTGCAACAGCACATCAAAAAGCTTATCCACCATGATCAAGTAGGCTTCATCCCGGGGATGCAAGGCTGGTTCAACATATATATATTTTTAAACTTGATGACATTGAGTGAAACTGAGTGGGATCGGGGCACAGTAGCATTTACAGTGTGAAGCCGTGCTCACCGGAAGCCCTACTCAGCAGAAGCCCCACGCAGTATTCTGCAAGGAGGCGCACCCATCGTGTGCGTGCATTGAACCTGCTGAGTGGGAAAGCCATCGGCGTGAGGCTGGGAGTGGGGCGTGGGGTCCGTGAGCTGAGCATGGGGAAGGAAAATGAACACGTCGGCTCTGCACCCTCATCCCCCACAATAAAGGAAGAACAGTCAAGCACACATCAGATGGGGTGAAGGATGGGAATGGCTCAAGGACAGGGCGGACCCACTCCAGGCTGAGCCCCCCTGCCCGGAGCAGCCCCTGCAGTCACTTTTTATCAGGATCACGCGTTCACCGCCTTGTCTGGGTTCTCATTAACTTTAGGCCTTCTCAGAAGTCCTGCACTTCCTAGCCGGTGCTCAGAACACACGTGCACAGCAGGCATCTGTTCGCTTGGGCTGCCTGAAACTCCTTTTCGTTTCTTCTAGAAAGAGTGCGGCAGTTCTTCCTAGAAAATCAGGCTGCCCCGACCCCCGCACTTATGGTTCCAATGGGGCTGGCCCCTCCTTGCAGCAGAATCAGGCAGGCGACCCCATCTTGGCCCCAGAGAGCATCCAGCACCCAGTGAGAGATGCTCACAGAAGGGCTGGAACCAAGCCAGTCATGGTCCAGAGCCCCAGGAGTGCACATTCTGGATTCCTGCCAACAGCACTGGCACGGGAGGTGCTCTTTCTGCTGAGTCTGAGTCCAAAGGCAGGGGAAGACCAATAGTTCCACCTTGAAGAGGGGCAGAGGCACATAATTCTCTCCTCCTCAGCTTTTTATTCTATTCAGGCCCCTGATGGACGGGGTGAGGCCCACCCTCAGCGGGGAGGACGCTCTGCTTGCCTGGGCTGCAGATTCAAATGCTAGTCCCATCTAGAAACACGCTCACAAGCACAGAGGCTTGACCAAATGTCTGGGGACCCCCATGGTCCCATCAAGTTGACACCTAAAATTCACCATCACGCATGGTGAGACCACCAGCCATGGGGCTGGAAAGAAATGTCCCCTGTTGGCACTGTCTGCCAGAGCCAGTGCCCAGTGCCACCCAGTCCCCAACCCGCCCCGTGCCCTCACCCCCAGGCCCCACTCCCCTCTGTGCTTCCCAGGCTCCCTGCATTCCTGCACAGACCTCTCAGACCAGTGGGGTCTTTCTCATGGCCGCCACCCAGCAACTTTGAACAATCCCACCCTCTGTCTTATTGTTTGTTGGGTAAATGAGCCAGATTTTGAGCAGGCTCCCTCTTCCTGATTCTCCCCCACACAACCAACCCAACCAACCTGGCCTGTTCTGAGCCCAGGCAGCTGGCACCCAACAGCGTCAGCCAGGCCCTTCCCCCCAATATGAGCCTCAGAGGCTGAAGGTCAGGGAGGCTCTGAGAAGCTGAGCTCTCCCGTCTCCAAAAGCAGCAGAGCCTTCCATTCTGCTGCCCCTCTTTCTCCTTGGTGTTTGATATAGAAAAATCACTTAGGGACAGGTGTGGTAGCGCACACCTGTAATCCCAGCACTTTGGGAGGCCAAGGCAGGTGGATCACCTAAGGTTAGGAGTTCGACACCAGCCTGGCCAACATGGTGAAACTCCGTCTCTACTAAAAATGCAAAAATTAGCTGGGTTCGATGGCAGACGCCTATAATCCCAGCTATTTGGGAGGCTGAGGCAGGAGAATCGTTTGAACCCAGAAGGTGGAGGTTGCAGTGTGCTGAGATTGCGCCATTGCACTCTAGCCTGGGCTACAAAAGTGAAACTCCGTCTCAAAAAAAAAAAAAGAAAAATTGCTTAGGAAAGCCACTTGGTCCACCCTCTATGAAGCACGTTTATTCAACACACGTCGGTTGTGCCGGGCACTGGGCCTGGTCCTGGGAATTCAGACATGATCAGTTCAGGGTTCCTCTCACAATCTAACTGTGGGGAGACCCCTGCCAGACAAGGCCAGCACCCAAAGTCAACATCAGAGTGGGAGGAAGCGGGTGATGCGTGGAGCCTGGGAGATGAGTTTGTCATCCAGCCTCAGGAACGGGGAGGCAGCGCTTGGTGGACACTGTCCCGGAAGAGCCCTGAGGACTCTCCAGGGTTGGAATTGCCGGGAAAATGGGAACTGCACTCTCAGCAGAGGGAACACCATCAGCAAAGACAGGATACACCAGGGCGGGTGTGGTTCCCCGCCCTGAGCACAGAACACCAGCCATGGAGTGTGGCAAGCTTGAGGAGGAGCCGCAGAGGTGGGGCCAAGCTGACGGCCTTCCCTGCCAACCTGAGGCCCATGGGGTTCACTCTGCAAGAGAAGTGTCCTCATGGGGTGGGTATGGGACATGGTTAGAAGGGAGGCCCCAAACAGCCCTTCGCTCCTGAAGGCCACAGTCTGGGGCATCCCAGGCTTCCCTGGAATCCACCACCACCCCTGCTGTCTTCTCCACCTGCGCTCAGGTGCTGCCACCATCATTTGGGGAAAAGCCATTAAATGAGCGAGACCGGAAGCTGCATGTATGTTTCCCGCTGTGCCCCGGCTCTGCCCTGGCTGTGCCCCGGCTGCCTCTTAGCTAACCCTGGGACCCTAAGGGTGCCTGGAGATGCTTTAGGCTGTTCAGGTGGGGAAGAAGCCACCTTCCCCAGCCACTGGATTCCAAAAGGCCCCGGAGCCACGCGTGAGACAAAGGTGTTGTGTTCCGGCTGCCAGAGTGACTCTCTCTGTCTCGCCCAGTGGTCAGAGTGAACAAAGAGCTGATTGAGGACTCTCATTCCAGTTCCTAAGCTGCTCTCCTATTCATCTTCCTCAAGGTGCAACTGAATGAAGGGGGGGACGGGGCCCAGCAGGGATAAGGCCATGATTACTGAGTCTCTAGATAAATTGCAAAAATATGCACCATTCATAATCCTGAAAACGGCCTCGCCAGGCACCAAGGCTGAACTCGAGGGTGGCCCAGAAGAGGTGAGCTTTGATTTAAGATCTTCAAGTCTCTTCCATGTTCCTGAATGTTTTTGTGGCTGAAGCCCAGCGAATGATAACCTTGGCGAAATACTAATAAATAATGATGTATGAATATTTTGTATTTTTAAATAAATCCTGTCAGTCGTCTTTCCTGCTGGGGTCAAGATGAAATCCAGGCCTCAAGGTCACCCCAAGTTCCCTGTTGCCCACAGGTAAAGTGACTTCCAGCCTCTGTCTAGCCTTTCCAATTAGACCCCCAGCATCTATGGATAGAGGCGAAGCATAAGGCTAAACATCCTACAGTCCACGAGACACCCTCAGTCCCCCAAAAAGAATTATCTCCAAATGCCAGTAGGGCTGAGGCTGAAAAACCTGAATGTATACATGCTTCACAACTTATGTAATTGTACACTGTTCACAGATTTACTTATTTATTTATTTAGAGACAGTCTTGTTCTGTCACCAAGGCTGGAGTACTGCGGTGCAGTCTCGGTTCACTGTAACCTCCGCCCCCTGGGTTCAAGTGATCCTTCTGCCTCAGCCTCCCAAGTAGCTAGGACCACAGGCATGTGCCACCATGCCTGGTTAATTTTTGTATTTTTAGTACAAACAGGGTTTCGCCATGTTGGCCAGGCTGGTCTCGGACTCCTGGCCTCAAGTGATCCACCTCCCTCAGCCTCCCAAAATGCTGGGATTACAGGGTGAGCCACTGTGGCTGGCCCAGAATTGCATGCTTAAAATATGAGCAGTTTACTGTACATGAATTATACATCAATAAAATTGTAAAATCAATGAAATCTCAGCCCTGCCATTTGCGGGTGGTGTGACGTTGGGTAATTCACGTCCCCTCTCTTGGCCTGTTTCCACACTGGGAATATGAAGGAATGGGTAATAACATTGATTTCCCAGAGATGCTGCGCATTCAGTGAGATCCTGAGATGTGAGCCAAATACTAGGTAGATAAGAAGAAGATGGCAGTGATGTCTAGACGCACTTCTGGTTCCCTTCTGTGGCCGCTGGAACTGACTTCAGCTGCCAGGTGAAGTGCATGGCAGCACCATCCGCGGAAAAGACATTTAGACTGAACATAGGTCCTCAGAGCTAGCAGAGGACTGAATAGAAATGGCCCCTGGATTTTGGGTAACAGTGCCAGGCCCGTGGGGCAGGGGAAGAAACACTGGACAGAGGCTGGAAGTCACTTTGCCTGTGGGCAACAGGGACCTTGGGGCGACCTTGAGGCCTGGCTTTCAGCCTGACCCCAACAGGAAAGAGGACTCTGATAGGATTTATTTAAAAATAAAAAATATTCATACATCATCATTATTATTTTAAATATATATTTTATTGGGTTTTAGGTTTTGGGGTACATGTGAAGAACATGCAAGATTGATGCATAGGTACATATGTGGCAGTGTGGTTTGCTGCCTTCCTCCCCATCACCTACATGTGGCATTTCTCCCCATGTTATCCCTCCCCAACTCCACACCCCCTGCTGTCCCTCCTCTAGCTCCCCCTGACAGATCCCAGTGTGTGATGCTCCCCTCCCTGTGTCCATGTGTTCTCATTGTTCAACACCCACCTATGAGTGAGAAGATGCAGTGTTTGGTGTCCCGTTCTTGTGTCAGTTTTCTGAGAATGACGGTTTCCAGGTTCATCCATGTCCCTACAAAGGACATGAACTCATCATTTTTTTTGGCTGCATAGTATTCCATGGTGTATATGTGCCACAGGGACATTTTCCCTGTCCAGTCTATCATTATTATTATAATTTTGCCAAGGTTATCATTGGCTGGGCTTCAGCCCCAAAATCATCCCTGACTGAGGACCCCTCGTGTCCACCAATGAAGCCACCACCACATCAAGTGATGAATGACCCCTCGCCTGCAATGTCTCCACTCTCCCTGGTGCTCCCACATTCCCCAGGCAACAGCCCATCTGTTTCCCGTCACTGTGGATTCGGCTTACATTTTCTAGGCTTTTACAGAGCTGGAATCGCACAGAAGGTACCCCGGAGCAGGTCTGGGCTTCACTAAGCTGTGTCATTTTGAGGCTGCCTCGGACTGTGTGAGTGTCCTCGACGACTCCTGCGTGGCTCTGAGTCGCCTCCCATGGCTTGCACTTTCCGTGTTTGGGTTCGCCTCCACTGTTTCCGGTTTGTTCCCGGCTGTTTCCGGTTTGTACCTGGCTGTTTCCGGTTTATTCCGGCCTGTTTCCGGTTTGTTCCTGGCTGTTTCCGGTTTGGGGCCGTGACAGGCGAAGCTGCTACAGACAGCCATGCCTGAGACCTTCTGCGGACACGAGCTTCCGTTCCTCCCGGTGAGCGCCTACCAGTGGGGTGGCTGGACCGGAGGACGGGTTGCGTTTACCTTTTCAGGAACCGGCCATGTCCGTTCTCCAAAGCGGCCCGTAGCTTCTGACTCCTGGGGCCGTTCTCTTGGTTCCCATTCGCTGGCTTCTCAGACCCAGAGACAGCGGGAGGAGGAGAAGGCAGACCAGGGTGCGTGGAATTCCCGGGCAAAAGGGAGGCCAGAGACAGATTGTGGGTCACTTAGAAAATGCCAGGAAAAGGGGACATGACGGGGGTTTCCGAGGCTCCACTCACTGCACAGGGGCCCTCAGACCCCAGCCGAGATGTGGCTGCCCAAGCCAGACCCCCACACCCCACTCCACGCCTCTCCTCTTTCACATCCCGGGCACTAAAATCTCACTCCTGGGAACCCAGGGCTTCCCTTGGTCCCAGGATGGTCACATTCCACAGAAATGGTAGTCGGTTTCGATGCCTTAATTCTTTTAAACCAGGAGAGACCCTCCACTAGAAAAAAAAAAGTACATCTTTTTGGGAAACTTCCTTTTTTTTTTTTTTTTTTTTTTTTAGGTGGAGTCTCACTTTGTCACCCAGCATGGAGTACAGCAGCCCTATCTCTGCTCACTGCAACCTCTACCTGCCGGGTTCAAGCAGTTCTCCTCAGCCTCCCAAGTAGCTGGGGCTGCAGGTGCACGCCATCATGCCAGGGTAATTTTTTTTTTTTAATTTTTAGTAGAGATGGGGTTTTACCATGCTGACCAGAGTGGTCTCGATCTCCTGACCTCATGATCTGCCCACCTCGGCCTCCCAGAGTGCTGGGATTACAGGCATGAGTCACTGGACCCAGCAGGGAAACGTTCTCTTTCACATCGAGTTTTCACAGGGCTACTTCCTATGTGGATTGCTGCAGTGTCAAATTCTATTTAACTTTTTCCTCTTGATTGTACCCACGAATAACACATTTGCATCATAGAAATGAACCCACAGTAAACTTCCAGAAAACCTAGTATGCTAATTTATTTGCTCTCCATTCACATGACTTCAGATCTTCACTGCCAGTTCTGCTCACATGGAAGAATTCTGAATCTGCAGGGTGGGTCTGGGAGTGTTGGAGAACTGACCCAGAATCTTGAAGAAATTTTTTCCTTTCTTTAAAATCTTTTAATAAAGATTTTAAAAGTGCTCTCATGACATCATATATAATCCTGAATTCTTGCATTAAGATTTCTCTTTCAAAACTAAATATAAATTTTTTGACTAGGTAAACAAGTAAGAGTACAAAGACTTTATTTTCTTGTTTCTAGAAGTGTGAGGATTAAATTTTAATCCATGATTAGCTCTGCATAATACATGAAGAATTTGTCCTGGGTAGAATATTATTTTAGATCATTATGTTTTTTACTCAGAGATTTGGTGAAGCAGTTTCATGGCTAGTTGGTGATTTGGAATCACTTGAAAACATATGCCAGACATGGTAGCTCACACCCATAATCCCAGCATTTTGGGAGGCTGAGATGTGCGTATCACTTGAGGTCAGGAGATCAAGACCAACATGGTAAAACCCCGTGTCTATTAAAAATGTAAAAATTAGCCGGGCATGGTGGCGGGCGTGTGTAATCCCAGCACTTTCGGAGGCCGAGGCGGGTGGATCACGAGGTCAAGAGATCGAGACCATCCTGGTCAACACGGTGAAACCCCGTCTCTACTAAAAAAACTACAAAAAATTAGCTGGGCATGGTGGCACGTGCCTGTAATCCCAGCTACTCAGGAGGCTGAGGCAGGAGAATTGCCTGAACCCAGGAGGCGGAGGTTGCGGTGAGCCAAGATCGCGCCATTGCACTCCAGCCTGGGTAACAAGAGCGAAACTCCGTCCCCAAAAAAAATAAATCAATAAATAAAAAGGAAAAGAAAAGAAAATATGCCTGTAGAGAGAACATTTCTAGAACCAGACCAAGAAACTATTGTCCCCGAAGGGTGAGAATATGGGTTAAAATGGGAGAGTGATTTTTTTCACTGGGCGTCTGACTTCTGATGTTTGGGGCTGTTTATCATCCATGTAATAATGTCATAGTTTTAAAAGAACTCAAAACAGTATTTGTAGATAATCACCCATAATTTCCGGTATTAAGAGGCAAATAGTGTTAACTTTTTTTTGTACACATTTAGTTTTATTGTAACAAAGCAACTTGTACACTTTTAATGTTTAAAACTGAGCATCATCTTTCTTTTCCAGTGAAACAAAAAGAAAATTTAAAAATAAACAGGAACACCATTACAATGGAGAATGTCAATTCCAAATATGATCCTACAGGTTCTGCTGATTCTCCCATTGAGTGGCAGGGCTCAAGTCATCATATGGAGAGAATTTATTTTAAAAGTGTCATCTTAAACTGCAAGGATGTCTGTCAAATGTCATAATTAAACATGCCAAAGGAGAAGCCATGTTGTCAAAATGCCCACTTAACCCACCCAAACATCTCAAACAGCAAAGCCCCCCCCTTTGCTGACCTTGTATAACCCCATTTTTTAAAAGTTTTTTTTTTTTTTTTTTTTTTTAAACAAGAGAAAGTAGGCAGATACATGTTGGTAAACTCTAACTGTCCATATTCACATAGAGACACAGTGTACTCTCTGAGCCCAATATACAGAGAAAGGAGGAAAAAAGCTAGAATTCTATGCACTGCTACCCAGGGGCCTATACCATCCAGCTTCCAGCAGAGCGAAGGGAGCAGGCGTTTATTTTTTTTTTTTTTTACCACAGAGCTTTGGTGGTGTTGATTCCATACAGTTTTGTTCAGACAGGAAGGGATAAAAATGAATTTCAAACAGAAAGGGGTAGAGACTCTTTTCCCATTGTATCCTGCTCAAGATATTTGCCCCAAAATAAGTTGAGAACCATGGTGTAGAGAAAAGAGACCTCAAAAACAGGGTGACTGAGCAAAAGAAGGAAAGAAGAAAAGAAGACTGCAACTTGCTCCGAGGGACTATAGAAAATTTTTAAAAAGGAAGGTTGGAATCCATCAGTGTTCTATTAGTCATCCTGTCCTTCATCCTCATCCCCTTCTTCATCAATATCTTCTAATCCTTCTCCTCCTCATCATCATCACCTTCTTCTCCTTCTTCATCATCCATATGGGGAACCAAGGCGTATTGTAATGGGTTGGGCCAAATATTGCCTTTGATGACCTCTCCTAACTTATTGGCACCTGCATCATTATGGTCAGTAAACCAGGCAGAGAAGCTCTCTGGTTCCTCATGCTGCCTCTCTCTGCTGGCTTTATTCTGCATTTGACTTGAACGTTTCGTCAAATCCTTTCCAGATTTCCATTTGATTTCGGTGGACTTTGAAGATGGATCACCACTCTCATTCAGATGAAATTCTTTGGAGAGAAGTTTATATTCAAAGTAAGGATTTTCACCAAAATAGAAATCTATTCTGTAACCTGATTTAATATCTTCAAATTCTGTCACTTCAACTCTGGTCAAATAATGCAGTGCCTCTCCGTCCTCCTCCCCAACCAGTGCAGGCACTTGTGGATGGTTGACATATGTTGTTACCCAAAAATCTGGGATTTTGGCGATCAGTTCTGACCTCTTCTGAAAAAATGGTTGGCGGAGTTTGTTGTATTTCTATTCTACTTTCAAAATCTCCTCACTGGCTTGTTCATTAAGTCTGTCTATTTCATTTTGTACTGCATCAAGGTGTGCAGTTGCTTCTTGCTGTTCTTTTTCTCTCCCTTCTTTGGCAAGCCTGCAGAGGTCGACGTCTCCTCCAGTCCCTGAGCAGGAGGTGGTCGTGGTTTCTTCTTTTGAGTCGGGAGTGGAGACAGCGTTTGGGGGCCATACTGCTGGGGAAGTCCCAAGAACCAGAGCACAAGTCTTCTCTCTCATCCGGAACTCGTGTTAACTTTTGAATACATATTTTCGCAGGCAAGGTTTTTTTTTTGTGTGTATACATGTATGTATGCATACATGTCAAGTTTTGAGTAAATGTAAAATAGCAAAAATATTTTTGAACTAACAACTTTTCAATCTACAACATATTGGAGACATCTTTCTGCTTTAGCAACACACAGACGTAACTGGGAGATGTGGGTTGAGTTCTGGCCCAATGCAATAAAGAAGTATTGCAACAACGCAAATCACACAACTTTTTTGGTTCCCCGTTGCCTATAAAAGTTATATTTGCGGCCAGGCAGGGTGGCTCACACCTGCAATTCCAGCACTTTGAGAGGCAGAAGCAGAAGGATCACTTGAGGTCAAGAGTTTGAGCACAACCTGGCCAACTTCTCTACTAAAAATATAAAAATTAGCCAGGCATGGTGGTGGGGGCCCAGCTACTTGGGAGACTGAGGCAGGAGAATCACTTGAACCCAAGGGGTGGAGGTTGCAGTGAGCCGAAATCATGCCACTGTGCTCCAGCCTGGGTGACACAGTGAGACTGTCACACAAAAAAAGTTATATGTACATTATAATATGGTCTATTAAGTGTGCAATAGCAGTGTGTTTTTTCAAAAGTACATACCTTAGCTAAAAATACTTTATCGCTTAAAAAAAAAAAAAAAGGTAACGATCATCTGAGCCTTCACCAAGTTGGAATTTTTTGCTGGAGGACGGTCTTGCTTCGATGTTGATGGCTGCTAACTGATCATGGTGGTGGGTGCTGAAGGCTGGGGTGGCTGTGGCAATTTCTTAAAATAGGACAACAATGAAGTTTACTGCATCGATTGATTGTTCTTTTCATGAAAGGTTTTTCTGTAGCTTATGATGCTGTATGATAACATTTTACCCACAAGTAGAACTTTCAAAATTGGAGTCAATCCTCTCAAACTCTGTCACTGATTAAGCAACTATGTTTATGGAATATTCTGAAGCCTTTGTTGTCATTTCAACAGTATTCACAGCATCTTCACCAGGAGTAGATTCTCAAGAAACTGCTTTCCTTGTTCATCCATAAGAAGCAATTCCTCATCTGTTTAAGTTTTCTCACGAGATTGCAGCACTTCAGTGCCATCTTCAGCTCCACTTCTAATTCTAGTTCTCTTGCTATTTCCACTACATCTTCAGTTGCTTCCTCCATGGAAGCCTTGAACCCCTCAAAGTCATCCATGAGGGTTGGAATCAACTTCTTCCCAGCTCCTGTTGTTGATAATGTTTCATATTTTGACTTCCTCCTGTGAATCATAAATTTTTTACTGGAATTTAGAATGGTGAATTCTTTCCAGAAGTTTTTCAATTGACTTTGCTCAGATCCATCATAGAAATCACTATCTCTGGCAGTAATAGCCTTGCAAGATGTACTTCTTAAAAAACAAGACTTGAAAGTACAAATGGCTCTTTGATCCATAGGCTGCAGGTGGATGTCGTGTTAGCAGGTATGAAAACAATATTAATCTCCTTGTACATTTCCATCAGAGCTCTTGGGTGACCAGATGCACTCTTAATGAGCAGTAATATTTGTAAAAGAAACTTGTTTTCTGAGCAGCAGTTCTCAATAGTGAACTTAAAATATTCAGTAGGTCGGGTATGGTGGTGGCTCATGCCTGTGATCCCAGCACTTTGGGAGGCTGAGGTGGGCAGATCACTTGGGCTCAGAAGTTCAAGACCAGCCTGGGCAACATGGCAAAACCCCCTTCTACAAAAATTAGCTGGTGTGGTGGTTCACACCTGTAGTCCCAGCTATTGGGGATGCTGAGGTGGGAGGATCACCTGAGCTTGGGAGGTGGAGGCTGCAGTGAGCTATGATTGCACCACTGCACTCCAGCCTGGGTGACAGAGTGAGGCCCTGTCTCAAAACAAAAACAAACAAAACAAGACAAAAAGCTCAATAAATGATGCTGTTAACAGTAAACAGATTTGCTGTCATCCGGGCTTTGCTGTTCCGTTTGTAGAGCACAGGCAGAGTAGATTTAGCATTTTTCTTAAGGGCCCTAGGATTTTCAGAATGGCAAATGAGCACTGGCTTCAACTTAAAGTCGACAGCTACATTGTCCCCTCCTAAGAGAGTCAGCCTGTTCTTTGAAGCTTTGACACAGGCGTTGGCTTTTCTTCTAGCTGTGGAAGTCCTCACTGGCATGCTTTTCTGAGAAAGCCATTTTGTCTACATGGAAAACCTGTTGGGTAGTGTAGCCACCTTCATCGACGGTCTCAGCTGGATCATCTGGAGAAATTGCTGCAGCTTCTCCATCAGCACTTGCTGCTTCACCTTGCACGTTTATGTTACGAAGATGGCTTCTTTCCTTAACCTCATGAACAACCTCTGCTAGTTTCCACCTTTTTTCCTGCAGCCTCCTCACCACTCTGCATTTTCACAGAGTTAGGGTCTTGCTCTGGGTCAGGATTTGGCTTAAGGAAACGTCGTGGCTGTTTTGATCTTCTATGCAGCACTCAGACTTTCTCCATATCAGCACGAAGGCTGTTTTGACTTCACCTTTCTGTCTTTACTCGAGGGGCACTCTAATTTCCTGCAAGATCTTTTCCTTTGCGTTCACAGTTTGGGTCACTGGTCAGCTGTCAGCCCCTCCCGACGTGCCTTCCCTACTCCTTAATTATTTCTAGCTTTTGATTTAAAGTGGGAAGCATGTGACTCTTCCTTTCACTTGACACCTAGAGGCCATTGTAGGGTTATTAACTGGCCTGATTTCCATATTGCTGGGTCTCAGGGAATGGGGAGGCCTGAGAAGAGGGAGAGGGGAACAGCTGGTTAGTGGACTGGTCAGAACACACTCAGAATTTATCAATTGGTTGATGGTGCCTCAAAACAATGACAACAGTAACAGCAAAGATGACTGATCACAGATCACCATCACAGAGCTATTCCTAACAAAAAAGTTGGAAATATTGCAAGATTTACCAAAACGTGTCACAGAGATGCAAGTCAAGCTCATATTGTTGGGAAAATGCCACTGATTCACTTGCTTGATACACAGTTGCCACAAACCTTCAATTTGCAAAAAATTGCAATAAAGTGAAGCTAAATAAAATGATGTGTGGCTGTCTCTTCTTTAGTGCTGAAGCTGAATGTAGTTGGCAGAAACGCTGTGATCAGGGGAAGTCCTTTCCTTATTCTAAGGGTATTTGCTTTTGCAGTGGTAACAAATAACCATAAAACCTTAACATTTTCTGATTACAAGCATGTATGTCTTACGTGACTCAATGGGCTTCGCTGGGCTGGGATCCAGGATGTGCTCAGAGGAGTTGCTCACAAGACCCCTCCACAAGTCTCTCATTCTGAGACTGAGGATGAAGGAGCAGCTGTCTCTGGGGTCTGTTCTGCTCAGGGTGGAAATCAGGGGTAAGTGAGGGCTGGTTGGCACCTGCACTGGGTTCCTCACCACCAGGTCAGCATGGTCAGTCCTATCCAGATTCTATTGACCAAAGCAAGTCATATCATTGGTTTTGGAAACAGCTGCTGGTTGCCACAAAGAAAAATGAGCCCTGAGACAACGGATTTTTCAGCAACACAAGTTTTACTTCCCGGACTGCAGGAAGCCTGGCCTGCAGGAAGGGTACCCTCGCTAGCCATCTTGCCATGAAAGTACAATGAACAAAGGAAAACACACAGATTTATCCCTCACACATTTGGGGTCGTCCTTACTGCTGTGTCTGATCTCCACTGGCTGGAGCCAGACGTCACAATTTAAACTGAAACCCAATAGGCTAATAACTTAAAACTTTTCTAAACAGGTAAAAGGAATGGAGAGCTGGGCCATGCCTGTGAGCATGTCCAGCACAGATATCTTGGTGAAAGTACAAGGACACAGAGTGTACTACATGCCTGTGAGCATGGCATGTCTAACAGCTACAGAGGATAGGGCTTCACAAAGTTATTAGCACACTTATTCTTTAACGAGAAGGGAAACTTTAAAGAGGAACTTTTCTGCTTCCCACAACTGGCCAAGCCAACATCCATGCGGCGAGGGAGTAAACTTCACCTGTGGTGGAGTGGCACGGTGGGGTGGGGGGTACAGTCGGTATTTGCTGAACAGTAATGCACTCAGGTGCACTGCATGAAAAGACATAAAAAGAGAACTTGGGATTCTGCTGAATGAGCGGCAGGGGCTTTAGAAACCAAGTTGGAACTAGGATTTTGTGGCTGCTACAGTCATTCTTCAAATCTTGCTCCATTTTGGTTTTTGCCTTTGAATTGCTGTGAATGTTAGCGAGTAGAATGTAATTTGTACCAGGAATAATGACAACGTGACAGCTACGAAGAGCTCACCATTCAGAGCACTTTTTCTGAGCATTCCATTTAAATTATCTCATTTAATTCTCACCATATCTGATGAGATATTTATCATTATGATCCCCACTTCAAAGATGAGAAAACAGAGGCTCGGAGATTAAGTTACTTATCCAGAGTCCCACTCTAGTGGGTGACAGTCAGGACTCAAATTCAGTTCTGTTTGACTCCAAGCCCAAGCATTTCAACACTATAGAGTCTAATGCTGGTATTTGAGAGGGGTGTGTCTGTGTGTATGTCTTTAATATCCTCCTTTTTCTCGATATAGGAGGGAGGTTGGCTGCGTCCTCTTAGGGACGGGACATTACCTGCATAGGTATAATCCCTCAAATGGTGGGACCCACTGGTGAAGGCCCAGTGCCAAGGAAAGCTGATCCTGCTTTCCTATGTAAAGCTTGGCCTTGCCAGGCGCGGTGGCTCACGCCTATAATCCCAGGACTTTGGGAGGCCGAGGCAAGCAGATCACAAGGTCAGAAGTTCGAGACCAGCCTGGCCAACATGGCGAAACCCTGTCTCTACTAAAAATACAAAAATCAGCTGGGCGTGGTAGCAGGCATCTGTAGTCCCAGCTACTCAGGAGGCTGAAGCAGGGGAATTGCTTGAACCCCGGAGGTGGAGGTTGCGGTGAGCAGAGATTTCACCACTGCACTCCAGCCTGGGCAACGGCAAGACTCTGCCTCAAAAATACATAATTAATTAATAATAAATAAATAATAAAGAACAACAAACATGGCCTCGTGGTTAGCACAGCTGGGGCCAATCAATCCCAGCTCTGCTTCTCCTTCCCTTCCTGAACACAGAAGGAATATGACATTTTCCTGTCCTTTTGAGTTAGGCCTGGCTGGTAGCTTTCCTTGGCCGACGGGGTGTGAGTGGCAGGGGGTGTGCCACTTCCAGGAGGGGGGCATGTAAGAGCTGGTGGGTGACTCATCACCCCCTCTTCCTTTGTGGTGACGATTCTGGAGGTGAGGGAGGACAGCTGCTCTGGAAGTCGCCTGCCCACAGTGAACAGTAAATGATGTGAGTGAGTGAGAGATCAACTGTCGCTGTGCTGAGTAAACCCCCTGCACCGGGGGGGATGCTTGTTACCACAGCTTACCCCGGCCCGTACTGGCTGAGACAGGTCTCCTGTAGCACTGCTCCTCTCTCCTCTTCTGAGGGTTTGCGCTTCAGTTAGCCTGCAACATTATTCACTCTGATCTACAACTCGCCTCGCTCCCGGCTGAGAGCCCAGGCAGGCTCCTTTGCTGGTGCGGGTTGGGGATGGCGGGGGGGGTCTCTTTTGTGAAAAGCACAGCAGAACTCCTGAGGACCCTGCTATCCCCAGCTAGGCCGACAGCAGCCCGCAGGCCATCAGACCGTGCAGACAGGTCCCTTAGTGCAGTTTACAGGTTTCAAACTCGCGTCTTCGGCCGAGCCTTAGAGTTTGGGTAACAGCGCCCAAGGCCTTGGCAGGCACCCAGGCCCTGCCTATCAAGCCATTGCAATTCAATGCGCTCCCCGCCTTCCTTGCCTAATTATCATCAGTGCTTTATCACAATTGCTTTGTAGACTGTTTTACAGATACATTAGTAGTTATTAATCCCAAGACGTAGAGAGAGGGGTAAGCTTCAAACTAAGGCCACCAGAGTGCTGGAATGAAGCCTCCGGAAGCAAGTCAGAGTTCCCAGTGGAAATATCTTCCATCCCGACCTCATGTTGCCATCATGAGATGCATACATGGCCTCCTCTGTGTCACACAGCAGGACCCAACTCAAGAGAGGGAGCACTCATTCTCCCCAACACTTGGTAAGAAGATTCTGAAGCCACACAAAGGCCGGATCCACCTAGTTGCTTTCATTTTCATTTTCTACCCCTACCTCCTTCGGGCTAATTTGCTTTTTTGGGGGGTGGGTAGATTCTCACTCTGTCGCCCAGACTGGAGTGCAGTGGCCCAATCTCAGCTCACTGCAAACTCCACCTCCCAGATTCAAGCAATTCTCTGCCTTAGCCTCCCAAGCAGCTGGGATCACAGGTACCTGCCACCACACCCAGCTAATTTTTGTATTTTTAGTTGAGATGGGGGTTTCACCATCTTGGCCAGGCTGCTCTTAAACTCCTGACCTCGTGATCCACCCTCCTCAGCTTCCCAAAGTGCTGGGATTACAGGTGTGAGCCACTACATCCGGCCTAATTTGCTATTTTTAAGAACACATGTGGCTGGGCACCGTGGCTCACAACTGTAATCCCAGGACTTTGAGAGACCAAGGTGGGCGGATCACTTGAGGTCGGGAGTTCATGACCAGCCTGGCCAACATGGCAAAACCCCATCTCTACAAAAAATACAAAAATTAGGTGTGGTGGCATGCGCCTGTAATCCCAGCTACGTGGGAGGCTGAGACAGGAGAACTGCTTGAACCTGGGAGGTGGAGGGTGCAGATCACACCACAGCACTCCAGCCTGGGCGACAGCTAAATGGCCTCTCAAAATAAAAGAACACATGTGACAACAGAAACTCACCTTCACAGAAGCCTGTGAAGCAATCCGAGCTCTCATTACAGGATTAAAAATAAAACCAACAATCAAGAAGTTCAGGTATGCAAGTAATCTATATTTAGCTGTTATTAAAATGATCAGTTGCCTGTTCCACAGCCGTCTCTGTGTCTGTCCCACAGACAAAATTAGCCAGGTGGGGCTTTATGGAGGACCCATTCTTGTTCCCTTGGGGCTCTTTGCAGCATCTCTGGGTCTGCAAGTCTGCATAGCCCTTGCACTAAAAGACTCACAGGAAATACATGGAGAGGAGCCGGGGGACAAACCACTCCATAAAAGGCTCTGGTGATAATTCTCTGCAATGTGTGTTCTTAATTAAGTTATTATTGGGCCAACTAACCGTTAATGCCAGGGTCTAGCACACAAAGGACTTCTTTAATAAGAGTGTTAGCTCCTGCTAACTACGGAGGGTTAGGAGGCTGTCTGCGTTTTCCAAGACTGAAGCTGAAACCACCCTTGCTGCTTCATTCACCCCTGCAGGCAACACAGGGATCCCCACTGCCACCTTCACGCCGGTCACCTGTCACTGGTCATATTTCACCTCGGCCTGAGCCCTTCCCACCAGCCACGTGGGCTCCCTGTGAGACAACCTAGTGCATTCCTGCAGATGCCTGATGGGGGACACCTAAGGGGTGTGCCCAGGCACCCCACTGAGTGGGAAACACCTCCCTAGAGGCACTGCCTCCAACTTTTGATCTTTTGTCCAGCACGCAGTAAGTTGAACTGTCGCTACAACTGTGGGCATAGTAAAGGCGCTGTCTTCAAGACAGGATTTTGGTTGAAACAGGCCTTGCCACCTGCAGAAAAGCAGGTGCAGCTTGCTGTGTGTACAAAGGGTGTGGATGGAGGGGCAGTGGAGCAGGCCCCCGAGGGTGGTCACGGGAGCTGGGAGAGGCGGTACAGCAGGGCAGATGGCAGTTTCCTGCTGTAGAGGTGTCATAGGAAGTGCCAGAGTTCTTACTCTTGTTCTCAGATGTGGGACGTAGCAAATTTCCTTTTTAAAGTTTCCTTTCTTGTTAAAGAATCAGTGTGCTAATAACTTTGTGAAGCCCTATCATATGTAGCTATTAGACACGCTGTGCTTACAGGCACATAGTACATTCTATGTCCTTGTACCTTCACCAAGATATCTGTGCTGGACGTGCTCACAGGCATGTCCCAGCTCTCCATTGCTTTTACCTGTTTAGAAAAGTTTTAAGTTGTTAGCCAGTCGGGTTTTAGTTTAGATTGTGAGGTCTGGCTCCAGCCAACGGAGATCAGACACAGCAGTAAGGACCCCAAATGTGTGAGGGATAAATTTGTGTGTTTTCCTTTGGTCATTGTATTCTCGTGGCAAGATGGCTAGTGAGGGTGCCCTTCCTGCAGCCCAGGAAGTAAAACTCGTGTTGCTGAAAGATCCTTTTTCTCAGTGCTGATTTTTCTTTGTGGTACCGAGCATCTACTTCCAACATCAGATTTCTGAAATTCCTTTAAAATGCCTTAACCTCTCTGTACAACCACCTATAACTCTTGAATCTGAAAGCATACCCGAATGTAATGCCGCTCGGGCCACTGAACTCGTGACATTGCCAGTTCTTTGCATTGAACCTGAATCATCACTTAAAAGTTCCATTGATGTTACTTTTGTCAACAGGACCCGTGCAAAGTCTAATCCAACCTCCAAGGGCCATTTTTCTCAGTGATCTTGATGGCAACCCTAATGCCACCTCCAGCCTTCTATTTCCAGATGCAATATCTTCAATTCTCTCCACCAGTCATGATAACAGCAATAGCGGACATTTGCTGAGCATCTATTATGTGGCAGGCTCTGTGCCAAACCTTGCTCTATGCAAAATTTCATTTACTCTCATTCCATAAAACCCAATGAAGACACACTATTGTTGTCCTTATTATTATTATTATTGATATGGAGTCTCTCTCTGTCACCCAGCCTGGAGCACAGTGTCACAATCTCGGCTCACTGCAACCTCTGCCTCCCGGGCTCAAGTGATTCTTCTGCCTCAGCTTCCTGAGTAACTGGAATTACAGGTATGCTCCACCATGCTTGGCTAATTTTTGTATTTTTAGTAGAGATAGAGTTTTCCCATGTTGGCCAGGCTGGTCTTGAACTCCTGACCTCAACTGATCCAACACACTTAGCCTCCCAAAGTGCTGGGATTATATGTGTGAGCCACCACGCCCTGCCTGTTGTCCCTGTTTAACAAGGAATCTGGGGCTCAGTGTGCCCAGGTAAGCTCCTCAGCATCATAGAGCTGGTACAATTGGCAGAGAGAGGACCAGGGCTCCAGGTGCCATGTCCCCAGGCAGTCAGGGCCAGCTCCCAGCTCTCCTCCACCCCCTGCCAACCAGCCTCTCCATAAGGCCATTCCCATTCTCAGTGTTCCAAACATGTGAAATGGTGAGATGAATTCTTCCTTTGGCCTGCCTTGCCACAAACACAAGAACAACACGATGTTCTGTTTGTTCTGTGGACAGCGTGAGGGTGGGGTGGTGTTAAAGTTTAAAAAATCACAGGGGCACAACTCACATCCACCGAAATTGTCTGGAACACAAATCAGAGGGATTCTGGAATCAAGGAAGCCTGGTTCAGCTTCCTCCTTCTCCTCCTCCTCCCCCTCCTTGTTACCCTCTTCCTCCCCCTCCTCCTTGTTCCCCTCCTCCCCCCCATCCTCCTTGTTCCCCTCCTCCTCCACCTCCTCCTTGTTCCCCTCCTCCTCCCC
>NW_016107878.1:1250612-1255189 GCF_001604975.1 Cebus imitator | reverse complement strand
CCCTCCTCCTCCCCCTCCTCCTTGTTCCCCTCTTCCTCCCCCTCCTCCTCGTTCCCCTCCTCCTACCCATCCTCCTCGTTCCCCTCTTCCTCCCCCTCCTCCTCGTTCTCCTCTTCCTCCCCATTCTCCTTGTTCCCCTCTTCCTCCCCCTTCTTGTTCCCCTCCTCCTCCCCCTCCTCCTTGTTCTCTTCCTCCTCCTAAAGCTCAGGCTTGGACCCACTCCCACCTTGAAGATGCAGCTGGGATAGAACTAGGTGTGGAGACAGGGGTGTGGACTGACAAGGGGGAGGTCTTTCTCCCCATGAGACAATGCTTTCACTTTTTATTTTTAGAATCTGTTGTGACAAAAATTGGTTAACCTATTAAAATCATGGCTGTTATTTTAATAAGAATGTAACTATTAGTTAATAATTGATAATGTAATGATAATAATAGTGCAGTGAGAACAGACCTGGGAAAGCCTGACTCTCCTGCATCCTCGGTGCAGCCCTGGAGCATTTCCAATGTCTGCACTTTCTCCAGGGACATCTGGTGGAAGTTGGGACGCTGTGGTGGGACAATGAAGGAGACGCCTGGTGATGTGGATGTACCGTCTCATGTAGCCCCCACCAGCCTCTTGTTATATGTAAATTTTCAGTGCCACGAAAGAAGTAGCACTCGAATATAAATTTTCTCAGCAAGGCAATTTGCTTCTATAGAAGGGTACATCTCACAGATGGAGCAATGGTGAGCACACACTGGACAAGGGAGGGGAAGGGTTTCTCATTCCTGACGCAGGTAGCCCCTGCTGCTGTGTTGTTCCCCTATTGGCTAGGGTTGGACTGCACAGTCCAAATGAATTCCTATTGGCTATTTTAAAGAGAGCAGGGGTATCAGCCAGGATGGTGGGGTGGGTAGTTTGGCGGAAACGTTATGGAACAGGTCAGAGCAGGTGACCAGGGGTGATGCAGGTCAAAGCAGGTGACCAGGGGAACAGATGTGAGCTACTGATTAGAAGTGGTGGGAAAGTGTTTACTGAAACTAGAAGCAAGGGGTTCAGAGAACCAGGAAGTTAAACTTTAAAATGGAGAACTGAAGAACAAGAGAGCTGAACATACTGACATACCGATTCTTTGAAGATAAACTTGGAGTTCACTATTATCTAACACTCTGAACTTCCACTGCCATAGAAACAGCTGATGGCTGGTACCCATCTCGCTTTATTAGAGGGGTTTGCCACAGGAAGAGCCAGGAGTTGAGGGAGCTGTGCAGGAGGCCTTTCCCAGGGCACAGCTCCACGAGATGCATGAGCTCATTCTGAGGGGATCCCAGACCACCCAGAGAACAACAGAGCAGTAGGCGGACCACCAGGTGATGCCAGGGAGCAGGCAGAGGGGGGAAGAGTTGATGGTGGTTTGCAAACAAGTCCAGCCTGGGAGATGCTGGGAGTCAGGACTGCACAGCTGCCAAGCTGGGAATTCCCACTCTGCCTGACTCCCCAATCCTGTAAGCTTTGCACTGTCCCTGGTTTATCTATTAGAGCAGGCCTCTAGGGCAGGGACCTACCCTGGGTGGTGGGGTGGGTAGTTATAGGCCCCGTCAGAAGACATTTTCTGGGAGGAAGAGTAGAGGCTGTGGCCAAGCTTAGAGGAGGAGGGAGTGGGACCTGGGATTCTGGGGGTCCCTGCTGACTCCTGCTGTAAGTCCCCCAAACCCAGCCCCAGCCAGAGGGGGAGAGATGGGCTAATCAGAGGCAGCACCCTGTTTTGTTATAACATAGCAAATCCTGATCTAAACCCTGTAGTTATGTACGCTGCATCCTACACTCCAAAGAAATGAACAGTAATTGTCTTCAACAAAATGATCCCCTTGGTACACTTTGCATTTGGCCTCAGGGTAGATTCCTCTAAGGAATGAGATGCTTACAAGGCTTTGGGTCTCTTGTAAAAAAAAAAAAAAAGTCAAATAATTTACCATTTGCCATTTTCTTTTGACTTTTATATTACCTATTCCATCTAGGATTAACTTCCTCAACTGTGACTAGGGAAGGGCATAGGGAGGCCTTTTGAAAAGTTGGAAACTTACCAAATGGCTCCATATCCTTCCCAGACAGCAGCAGTAGACCTGATTCATTGCTTTATCGATCGTTTACTTAAAAATCGTCCCAGATTGCCTTCGGAGAAGTGAACACATGGAAGTTGTTTATTTTTTCTTTTTCTTCAATACAGAGTCTTTTTCTTTCACCCAGGCCAGAGTGCAGCTGAATGATCTTGGCTCACTACAACCTCCGCCTCCTGGGTTCAAGCCATTCTCACGCCTCAGCCTCTGACGTAGCCAGGATTACAGACCCATGTCACCATACCTGGCTAATGTTTTTGTATTTTTAGTAGAGATGAGGTTTCACCACGTTGGTCAGGTGGCTGGTCTCTGAATCCTGACCTCAAGTGATCTGCCCACCTCTGCCTCCCAAAGTTCTGAGATTACAGGCATAAGCCACAGTGCCTGACCAAACTTGATTCTTCTAATGAAAATAAACTTTGGACCTTGGGATAAATCACTGTGTCTCCGAGAGGTTTTTCATAGAGGGCATCGTAGCGGTGTGCATTTGGCAGATGCACATGGTGCAGTATCTGGCAGGGCCTGGTGTGTCCAGGAAGCAGGCAGCCTGCACTTCCTTTCTGTGCTGGATTCTGAGCCCAGTAACTTGACCCAGGAGCAGCTCTGCCATGTTTTCTACATGGAACTGGTTTGGAAACCAGACCTGAGTCCCAACCTTTACTGCTCCACTCTGCAAACATGAAGGGTTGATGGGCTCAGGAACAACAAGCCAGGTAAAATACAACCCCTCCCCCAGAGGAGGAGCAAGTACAGATGAGTACAGGATCCCAGGGAACCAGCCCTACCTTGGGCAGGGCAACAGTGGAGCCGGGAGAACTGGGAAGTTCTCTGAAGGGAGTGGACACGTGATCCAGTCTTGAGAGGGGATGAGGCAGGACCAGGGTGAGAAGGTAGGTGCCTCTGAGGGCCGTTTACCCAGAGGAGGGGTTTGGATCTCATGTGATGTTATATGTAAATTTTTGGTGCCACAAAAGAGTAGCACTCGAATATAAATTTTCTCAGCAAGGCAATTTACTATAGAAGGGTGCATCTCACAGATGGAGCAATGGTGAGCACACACCTGGACAAGGGAGGGGAAGGGCTTCTCATTCCTGATGCAGGTGGCCCCTGCTGCTGTGTCATTCCCCTACTGGCTAGGGTTGGCCCACACAGTCTAAACGAATTCCTGTTGGCTCTTTTAAAGAGAGCAGGGGTATGAGCCGGAGTGGCAGGTAGGTAGTTTGGCAGGAAGATAGTTATGGAACAGGTTGGGAGGAGCAGATGTGAACTACTGATCAGAACTGGCAGGAAACTTGTTTACCAAAACTAGAGGTAAGGAGGTGCAGAGAACCAAGATGTTAAACTTTGAAACAGAGAATTAAAGAATGAGAGAGCTGAATATACTGACATACTGATTCTTTGAAGAGAAACTTGGAGTTCACTATATCTAACAGCAGGAAGGATGGAAGCCAGACAGGAGTGAAAGCAGGGAGCAGTTTGAGGCCAGACCAAGAGCTCCAAGGCTGGTGAATGAGGCAAGTGTAAGGGCTGAAGGAGATTCAAAATCAGCAGCAGATAAATGATGGCAGATCCCAGCAGGACGGGGATGGAGAGACATGTGGGACACCACAGGAGGCAGAGGAGGCTGATTCTGCAGGGCTTAGAGATGTGAGAGCTGGCAGGGGAGCAATAGGGGTCCAGGATGCCTCCCGGCTCCTAGCTCAGGGCACTAAGGTGACAGTACCGTCACCCCTGCCCCCAGCAGGGAGCCTGAAGGGGAACAAGCACTGTGGAAAGAAATGTTGAGTTCCCTCTCAGATACACTGAGACTGAAGTCCCAGTGAGGTAACCAGATGTGAATGTCTGAGTGAGGCACTCAGCAGAGGCTGCAGAGCAGATGTGGGCATGGACAAGGTCACCTGGGAACACTGGGAAGTGCGAGAAGGGAGAAGGTCAGGGACAGAGCCGGGGTGACCCCAGTGTTTCAGGGGGCCCACAGAAGGGTGCTGAATGTAGGCGCAAGACAGGTGGAGAC
This sequence comes from Cebus imitator, assembly GCF_001604975.1. Classification (NCBI taxonomy): domain Eukaryota; kingdom Metazoa; phylum Chordata; class Mammalia; order Primates; family Cebidae; genus Cebus; species Cebus imitator. The sequence continues at coordinate 1,251,078 of NW_016107878.1, read as the reverse complement.
CCAGGTTGTGTCTGAGGGGTGCTGTAAAGGAAAAGTGTGTGCACACCGGGCGTTGGAGTGTCAGCTGCTCAGAGGCTACTGATGAAACATCACCATGTCTGAAATGTCCTTTGGTTGATCAAACAGATGCTTATTGTGCCAGGCACATCCCACTGTGTTTGGCAATGACATCCCTGCAACAGCAAAAATATTTCCAGCTCACACCTGTAACCCAGCACTTTGGGAGGCCACAGCGGGCAGATCACGAGGTCAGGAGTTCGAGACCAGCCTGGCCAATATATTGACACCCCGTCTCTACTAAATTAGCCAATACAAAAATTAGCCATGCATGTATTCCCAAGTATTCCCAGCTACTCAGGAGGCTGAGGCAGAAGAATCACTTGAACCCGGGAGGTGGAGGTTGCAGTGAGCCAAGATCGCACCATTGCACTACAGCCTGATGATAGTGTGACTGTGTCTCAAAAAA
>NW_016107878.1:1247405-1250291 GCF_001604975.1 Cebus imitator | reverse complement strand
AAAAAAAAAAAAAAAAAAAAGGAAAAAGAAAAAAAAGACTGTGCACATCACAGTGATATTTGGGGGGACGATGTCCCACAGCACAGCTCCCCACCTGCACACACATGCCTAGAAAGTATAACCATGCGTGCTTTTTCATAAACAGGACTGTGTGTGATGCTCTAAACTACTCCTGCCGCTCAGTTAGGGATCAGGGCCTCTTTCTTGTGTCTGTAAATTTAGATCTACTTCCCGTTTGCACCAGCTGTGCAGTGTTACACCATCTTCCCGTGTTACATTTTATTTGTGCTGAGCACTTAGGTTTGTGAGATTAATCCGTTCCTGAGATCCACCCACACGGTATGTGGCAATAGTGCGTTCACTCTGTCACCGTGAAGATGGCATGATGTGTTCATTCATAGGACTGTCGACAGGCTTTTGGGTGCTGTATTAATCAGCAGGGTTCTCCAGAGAGACAGCACCAACAGTGTACACACACACGCACACACACACACACACACACGTACAGAGAGAGAGAGGAGACAGAGAGAGAATGAGAGATCGAGCAAGCATGAGAGTCAGAGAGGGGATTCATTTTGGGAACTGACTTAGATGATGTTGGAGGCTGAGAAGTCCCAGGATCTTCTGTGCAAGCAGGAGAACCCGGGACTCCAATAGCGTGGCTCACCCCAAGCCAAAGGCCTCAGAACCAGGGAGGCAAGTGTTGCTCTCAGTCTGAGATCAAAGAACTGAGAATCTGGAGCTCTGATACCCAAGGCCGGGAGAAGACAGGTGTCCCAGGCCCCGAAGAGACAGCAGATGTGCCCTTCCTCCACCTTTCTGTTCTATCCGGGCCCCCAGCTGATCAGATGGTGCCTGTTCACACTGGGTGAGGGTGGATCTTCTTACTTAGTCCATGGATTCAAATGCCAGTCTCTCCTGGAAACACCCTCACAGGCCACACCCAGAGAGGATGTTTTACTGGCCATGTGGTCATCCCTTCCCCCAGTCAAGTGGACAGACAAAATCAACTATCATAGCTATCGATGCTTCCCAGACTGAGGAGGTTATCAACCTATGTACAAGTGATCTCCTTCGGCCACAGATCCCTTGGCGATGAGGTGATTCTGTCCTTAGAATAACCTAGAATGTGGTTTCCTGGATTCCAGCGTTTTTCCCTTTGTTACCTATGGCCATGCTGCAGTCGCCTTGCTTGTTAACTTTTTTTTTCTTTGAGATGGAGTTTCACTCTTGGCAACCTCTGCCTCCCAGGTTCAAGGAAGTCTCCTACCTCAGCCTCCCACATAGCTGGGATTACAGGCACCTGCCACCATGCCTGACTAATTTTTATATTTTCAGTAGAGATGGAGTTTCAACTTGTTGGCCAAGCTGGTCTTGAACTCCTGGCTTCAAGGGATCCACCTCCCTCGACCTCCCAAAGTGCTAGGATTATACGTGTGAGCCACACCCACCTACTTGTAACTGTTTATACCATCACGAAGTCCTGCAGGGCTCCCCCATGTCTCATGTCCTGGAAGACACTGGGGTGCATCTGTCTTTGCTCCTCTGTTTGCCGAAAAGAAAATACATAGTTCTGATTTTATTTCATCACCTTGAATTGTTAATGAATAAAGATATTTTTGAGGTATTTGTCAATTGTCTTGTTTAGAATAGAATCATTGATATTTTAATAGTTTGACAAGTTGCATTTTCATAATTTGTTTTCCAACTTACGTGGAGTGAGAGTCCCTCTTTTCAATGCAGGGGTTTTGACAGATGCATAGTCATGTCATCACCACACTATCCAGATGAAAAGCAGTTCCATCGCCCCCAAGATCCCCTCCCGCTGCTTCTCTGCAGCTCCTGTCCAACCCGAACCCTAGCAACCACTGATCTCTTCTCCATCCTGAGGGCTTTGCGTTTTCCAGGATATTTTCTCAGTGAGATCACACAGTAAGTAGCCTTCTTCCTGACTCTGCCTTCTTTCTCGAAGCACAATGTATTTGAAATTCAGCCACCGTGTTGCATGTGTCCAGAGAGGTTCCTTTTTAATTGCTGAGCAGTGTTCACTGAAGGACGTTCATTTGGGTTGTTTCCAGGTTTTGCAAATTATGAATACATCTGCTATAAACATTCAGACAAGTTTTAGTTTGAAGATAGGCTTTTTATTTATTTTGGTAAATACCTAGGTTGAATACATTAAGGATATGCTTAATTTTATAAGAAACTGCCAAGCTTTTTTTTTTTTTTTTCAGATGGAGCCTCACTCTGTAGCCCAGGCTGGAGTGCAGTGGCACAATCACAACTCATTGCAGCCTTGAACTCCTGGGCTCAAGTGATCGTCCCGCCTCAACCTGCCAAGTAGCTGGGACTCACAGGCATGTACCACCATGCCTGGCTAATTTTTTTTTTTATTTTGTATTTTAGAGACAGTGTCTCACTGTGTTGACCAGACTGGTCTCGAATTCCTGTTCTCAAGGCATCCTCCTGCCTCAGCCTCCCAGTTAGCTAAGATTATAGGCACAAGACACCATATCTGGCTGATTACACCTTCAATTCATCTGAAATTTATTTGGCTATGAGAAGTGGGTTAGAGATTTAGCTATATTTTGCAAAAGTTGCTAGGCTTGTACTACAACACCATATATTGAATAGTTCTCTTCTCTATACATTTTTAAAAGCATATTTATGGCCGGGCTCAGTGGCTCACACCTGTAATCCCAGCACCCTGGAAGGCTGAGGCGGGTGGATCACGAGGTCAGAGTTCAAGACTAGACTGGCCAATATGGTGAAACCCCATCTTTCCTAAAAAATACAAAAATTAGCTGGGCATGGTGGCTCGTGCCTGTAATCCCAGCTACTTGGGAGGCTGAGGTAGGAGAATTGCTTGAACTGGGACCCAGGAGG
>NW_016107878.1:1245724-1247180 GCF_001604975.1 Cebus imitator | reverse complement strand
AAAAAAAAAAAAAGAAAAGAAAGAAAGAAAGAGAAAAAGAAGAAAGAAAGAAAGAAAGAAGGAAAGAAAGAAAGAAAGAAAGAAAGAAAGAAAGAAAGAAAGAGAGAGAGAGAAAAAGAAAGAAAAAGAAAAAGAAAGAAAGAAAAAGAAAGAAAGGAAGAAGGAAGAAAGAAAGAGAAAGAAAGAAAGAAAGAAGGAAGGAAAAAGAAGAGAAAAGCATATTTATGATTGCTAAATTTCCTCCCAGGTTCCCTCCCTGCCTCCTTCCCTGCCTTCCTTTGCTGAAAGCATACTGAGTGCATACCAAGGGCCAGGCTCCATGTAAGTGCTGCAGATCCAGGTGAGCAGAAGCAAGTTCACAAATTTCGTCATTGTTGTTGTTTTGGGACAGGGTCTAGAAACAACATGCCTGTGAGCACGTCCAGCACGGATGTCTTAGTGAAAGCGCAAGGACACGGAATGTACGACGTGCCCGTGAGCATGCCTAACAGTTACGACGTGCCCGTGAGCATGCCTAACACTTACACAGGATAGGGCTTAAGAAAGAGTTATTAGCAAAAAGCAAGAAGGCTTTGAAGAGAGTCTTCAAAACAAATTATTATTTCTAACATTTATTATTATTATTCTTTAACAAGAAGGGAAACTTTGAAGAGGAAATTTTTACTTTCTACACCCAGGCTGATCTTGAACTCCTAGGCTGGAGCAATCCTCTAGTCTTGGCCTCCCAAAGTGCTGGGATTACAGGTACGAGCCACTACCCCTGGCCTGAGAGAGTTAAAATGTACTGGTTGACAAGACGCTCCAAAGCACACGGCACTGGCAGGCAGATCATATTTCAGCTTTGCTGTAAGTGTTGAGTGATGGGTAGTCAAGGAGGCATGGTGGGAATGGGAAAACATGGAGGAAAGAGCCTGGCATAGTGAAAACTTGAAAGAAGATCACTGTGATTAGAGCACGGGATGTGGGCAATGAGTAGGTTGGTTTTATTTCTGGTGGGGCAATCACTCTATCAGTCTATTTCTGGGCCTGTTACACACTTGGTAATTATGGTAGCTTCTTGGTATATTTAAGTTTGAACAGTCTCCTTTGCTGGTCTTTTTGAAGGCTTTTCTCGCTATTTTAAAGTCAACTTTTATTAGTGTAGCATATCTATAAAAAATGCATAAATCATAAGTGCACGTCTTGATGAATTTTCACAAAGTGAACACACCCATGTGAGCAGACCCAGATCAGGAAACAGAGCACTCAGCATCGAGAGCTTTCCCTCATGTTCTCCCCAAGTCCCACCTGCCGACACTATAGACTGGGTTTGCCTGCTACTCAGCCTTCCGTAAATGCGGTTTTACAGTACCTTCCTGTACAACCTGTACAGCTTCTTTCACTTAAAACAGTAACAGTGAGATGAACCCCGCCTCTGCGTGTAGCAACAGTTCCTGCATCTTTTTTTTTTTTTTTT
>NW_016107878.1:1238817-1245604 GCF_001604975.1 Cebus imitator | reverse complement strand
TCAGGCAATTCTCCTGCCTCAGCCTCCTGAGTAGCTGGGATTACAGGCACGCGCCACCATGCCCAGCTGAATTTTTGTATTTTTAGTAGAGACGGGGTTTCACCATGTTGATCAGGATGGTCTCGATCTCTTGACCTCGTGATCCACCCGCCTCTGCCTCCCAAAGTGCTGGGATTACAGGCTTGAGCCACCGCGCCCGGCCAGTTCCTGCATCTTTATTGCTGACCAGTGTTTCATTCGTTTACTCTTTCATTTCACTGTTGATGGAGCTTTGGGTGATGTTTCAGTTCATCCAGGGTGTGTGAGATAGACTGGGTGGCTTAAACAACAAACATTTTCTTCTTACAGTTCTGGAGGCTGAGATGTCCAAGCCGAAGGTGCAGGCAGATTCTGTGTCTGGTGAGGCCTGGCTTCGTGGTTCACAGATGGCGTCTTCTCTCTCTGCCTCCCACATATGGCGGAGAGCAGAAGTGAGCTCTCTCAGACTCTTATAAGAGCTGGAATCCCATTCTCAGGGGCTCCACTCTTAGGACCGCAACAAATCCTAATGACCAACAAAGACCCCAGCTTCTAATGCTACCACATTAGAGGGTAGGATTTCAACATATGAATTTTGGGGGAACACCAGTAATCAGTCCATAACAGGTGGTTTCCGGTTTTGCCACATAATGGATGCTATGCATCTTTCTTTATCTTTTTATTTTTATTTATTTATTTTTTTAGACAGAGTTTTGCTCTGTCGCCCAGGCTGGAATGTCTCCCAGGAGTTGGAGACCAGCTTGGCCAACATGGTGAAACCCCAATCTCTACTAAATATACAAAAATTAGCCAAGTGTGATGGCGGGTGTCCGTAATTCTAGCTATTTGGGAGGCTGAGGCAGGAGAATCACTTGAACTTGGAGGCAGACGTTGCAGGGAGCCAAGATCATGCCATTACACTCCAGCCTGGGCGATACAGCCAGACTCTGACTCAAAAGCAAGACTAGGTATCCTATGTAATCTACCTGGAACCACACCTTGCAAGAAGTACTTTTTTGCTGATTTAACTCTCTCAGCAAGATGGTGCTGCTTCCACTTCCACTTTGGGTATGAAAATGGAGAAAAAGAGAGGATAGAGAACTTGCCTAGATCCAACCAGTTCATAGGTGGTGGAGCTGGGATTTGAAACCAGGCAGTTTGGCTTAACAGTCCCTGTTCCAAACCACAATCTTATGCTTGTTTTTTGCTCAGTCTACTTCTTGTTTTTCTTTCCCTCAAGAAGGTTTTTAGTTTGCTTTTTCCTTACAGTCTAGGAATGTTCTCATTGTATTTGTCTTGGCATAGTTTTCCTTTTGTCTTGTTAATACCAGGAGTTATGGTTTTATTTTTCTTTATATTTCTCATGGGTTGTTCGTATGAGGAAAAGCAAGTGCTTTCAAAGAGTCTCCTTATCAAACTCCACAAACTTTCAGTTTCCATTTATTTCCTTTGGTTTTTAATCAAGAAAATTATAGCACCTCCCCAAATGGTAAAGTTGCCTCCTCTTTTCCAATGCTTATTCTTCTTACTTAATTTTCCTATTCAATTGCATTGGCCAGCATTTTAGAGAAATGTTAAGTTCTGGTAAAGTGAGCAGCGTCACAGTTCTGGTTCCTGAACTGAATGAGGGCAATTCAGCATTTTATATTGAACATAGTGTTGGTTTGAAATGCAAAATTGAATAATATTAAAATATTCTCATCCAACATAATTTCTTTTTAACCAAGAAATTTTATTTGATCAAACATATTTTGTAAGAGGTTTGCTAATATTGAAATATTCTAGCATTGCTCAGATAAACCTTGCTTAGTCATGGTGTGCTGTTTTTGTAAAGCCCTGATGTATTCTGTCTGTTGATCATTTTAAAAATTTTGCAGCCAGGTGCAGTGGCTCATGCCTGTAACCCCAGCACTTTGGGAGAACAAAGTGGGTGGATCATGAGGTCAGGAGTTCAAGGCCAGCCTGGCCAAGATGGCGAAACCCCATCTCTACTAAAAATACAAAAATTAGCCAGGTATGATGGTGGGTGCCTGTAATCCCAGCTACTTGGGAGGCTGAGGCAGAGAATTGCTTGAACCCAGAAAGTGGAGGTTTCAGGGAGCTGAGATCATGCCACTGCACTCCAGCCTGGGCAACAGAGCGAGATTCCATCTCAAAAAAAAGAAAAAACAACAATTTTTTTTTTTTTTGCTTATTTCCTTGCTTGTCCAAAAAACTTCAAGGGTTTGTGAGTTGGTTATAATGGGATCTTCTGATGTGTTTCTTTCTTTCTTTCTTTTTTTTTTTTTGGTTTTGTTTTGAGACAGTTTCCCCTCTGTCACCCAAGCTGGAGTGCAGTGGCATGATCTCGGTTCACTGAAACTTCTACCTCCCCCCGGGTTCAAGCGATTCTCATGCTTCACCCTCCTAGTAGCTGAGATTACCAGCATGCACCACCATGCCCGGCTAATTTTTGAATTTTTAGTAGAGACAGGGTTTCACTGTGTTGGCCAGGCTGGTCTAGAACTCCTGACCTCAAGTGATCCGCCCACCTCGGCCTTCCAAAGTGCTAGAAGTACAGGCATGCGCCACTGCACATGGCCCACCAGACAGCTTTTAATATAGCAGTGACCCTGTCCACACTTTCAGAATCTGTGGTCTCAGTTACCCCAGGTCAACCGAGGTATGGAAATATTACATGGAAAATTCCATCAATAAACAATTAGTAAGTTTTAAACTGCGTGGTGTTCTGAGTGGGGTGATAAAACCTCAGGGCATCCGGCCCCATCCCACCCTGGATGTGAAGCATCACTTTGTCCAGTGTCTCCACGCAGCGTATGCTACTCACCTGTCCAGACCATGAGATAGAAAAATAGTATTACCAGGGTCAGTACTACCCACAGTTTCGGGCATCCGCTGAGGGTCTTGGAATGTATCCTCTGTGGATAAGCAGGGGTACTATATTATTTTGGGTTTTCCCACCACACTTTGGCTGGAACAAGGACTCGGATCCAGGCTCCCCTGTTTGAACGTTGACGCCAGGGAGCAGGAGTGAGGGAGCAGCGGAAGGGAGATGCAGACGGAGGACATCTCCAAATACAGGTGTTTTGTCCTGGCCCCTGCTGTAAGCAACGAAGGCTCCAAAGGCCCTTCCTAGAAGCTGCAGAATGAGCCCCAGCAGGACTGCTCACCTGCGGGGTGGAGGCAGGGCAGCCCCCTCTCCCAGCCTCCCAGCTCAGCTTCCACAAGGACTGGGAGTGGCCCCTCAGGGACTAACTCCTCCATTCTACAGGATGCCCTGCACCACCCCACCAGGCTGGGAGAAGGTGGAAAACACCCTTGTTCTGGACGCGGGCCTCAGGGAAAGAGCGCATGGCCTGGCTGGGAAAGCCGGCAGAGCCTGTCCTGCAGCCTCCCTGCCTGCCTGCTGCTCCCCACATCCTCCTGCTCCAGGGCAGCAGGAAAACCTCCAAACCATCCTCTCATCAGCTCAGGTTCCAGGAGAAACACTCTCCCTCCACTCTCCTAGGTAGCAGCCCAGATGCTTATGGTCAAAGTCCCAGGACGCTTTTCTGAGCAGATCCATCCACGTAAGCTCATGGAAAATGAATGGAGAGGCATGAAAGTCCATAGTAAGCTACAGAGGTGAGACACGAGAGGCGCTTCTGCACAGGAGTTAGAGGACTTGTAGAATCTGCGAATCCTTACAGCCTCAGGTTTATGCAACTGAGTTAGAAACTGTCATGAAATTTTGGAGAAATGAGTGAATTTTCCAGTGTTTGACATGGGAGGGAACAGGACAGAAGTGGATCTCTTCCTGTCATGGAGAACAAGTAGAAAACAATGGCAAAAGCATGGGAAAACATGGCAGAGACGAGGAGATGCGGCTGACTGGCTAGCCAGAGCACCTATCTTTACCTGTGTACACCTGCCTTTACCTGGCTTCACCTGTGTGTGCCTGCCTGTGTGGCTCTGACCTCATGTCCTTGAGTAAGTTTCCTCCCCTCCTTGGATCTCAGCTTCTCACCTGTTAAATAACAGGGTTGCCTGGGTTAGGCCACTCCCCCTCAGGCTGTCTGAGAACCTTTCTCTGAAGATGTGCTGGCTTCCAGCTATTGACACATAAGCCCCAAACCCAGGAGCTTCTCTGGGAGAGAGGGACTGCCGCTGAAGGCAGTGAGCATCTGGGTTAATCTAAGCCACAAAATATTTATAATGTTTTCCCCAGGACCAAAAAGGTGGTTATGTCTCACATCCCTGAGGGTACGGTGCCCCAGTTTCCAGTCCTCTGTAAAACAGTGACTTTTCCCAGAAAGTCCCAGCATGTTCAGGGAGGCACAGCAGGCACTCCACAGACGTGGCTGATGGTTTCATGGTTCAGGTCGGACAAGAAAAAAGAGAAGACGATCAGATGGAAAACCTTACCCCTTTCTGCAAAACCTGGCGAATCCAGGAAGGCAGTTTCCAGAAATAAAACCAAGGGGTTCTGGAACCAAGAAGCCAGGAGGGTCAGGTCTCCTCCTCCTAAACTGAACCTAAAACAAGGCACTTGGTGGTGTGGGTGGCCCACCAGAAATGAGAATCCCAAAAGAAGTCCTACTTCAAATGAGCAGTGGGGGTCGGCGTTCCCCTCAATCTGAGATGCCCGCTCAGGGCGTTCAGGTGTTAATACAGCCACTGTGACAGTGTTTACTGATCCTGAACCTTTTCATAAGAGACTTTTTTTTTCTGTCAATATTTTTAGTTGATACATAATTGTAGTAAATATTTAAAGGGTCCAGTGTGAGATTTTGATACATGTATACAATGTGTAATGATCAAATCAGGGAAATTAGTATATCCATCACCTCCCACCTTTATTTTCCTTGTTTCGGGATCTCAAGAGGTTTTTACAGACTTGAAGGGTGTTGCTTCATCGGAGCGCAAGGCTGAACTGGATATCGCAAAACAGACACAAAGAAACTGGGGCGTAAGCAGGATGCTGTCTTTAAAATGCTGAATGCTGGGGCTCTCACACAGCGCTCTTGTTGGCTAACAAACAGATCAGAAGGACTGGAGGGGGATGGCCCAAGGGGTGTGCACTTGGGTGGAAGGCTGGCCGAGCCTGCGTCCCTAGGGAAGTATTTCTTACAGATAGCAGAATGGCATCGGTCTTAAACCTTGCATGGAGCTATCATAAAAGTGTTCACAGTTGAACTGTGACCAGCTGCAGTGGGGGGGTCTAGAAACCTAGGAAGGGGCGTTCCCGGGCTGGGAATCTGGTAAAAGGAGGGAAATATCTTGAGGATAGGTGTTTGAGCTAGGTTTGCAGGGTAAATATGCCACTTTATTCAGATGACTTGCGTTCTTTGGGGTGGAGGGTACTGACAGGCATTATGGAAAGATAGAGCTCCACCCCCACTCTCTGCCACTGGTGAACCCAAAGAACATCCGGTTGTCCTGCTGATACCTCTCCCAGGAGCCCCAGCTTCCATGCCAAAGAAAGGATGCCTGCAGGCTCCTGCCAGGGCGACCTTCTTCCTGTTTGGGGATTATTATTATTTGACTGATTGCCTCCCTTATTTATTCGACAAAATATTTTATCAAGTCTATGCTTAGGGAAGCAGCTGCTAGAAAGATGTTTGCAGAAGGCAGCTGCCCCCAAGGAGTTACAATATTTACTCCACGTGTGTCCTGAAATATTCAGGCCTCAAACACAACGTTTTTTTTTTTTAAACCTAAGTGCTTTTAAAGACTTCTTTGAAATGTGGGACAATTATGCAAGCAGGAAAAAAAACTATCTAGAGCAAATATTTAACTTTGCCTTTGGTATGTTGAAGTCACCAGCCCATGCAAACCTCCCAGGCATGTCCTGTTAGATAGACTTAACACACACACACACACACACACACACACACACACACACACACACACACACACACACATTCTCTCTCTCTCTCTCTCTCTCTCTCTCTATGTGGAGGGCACAGTTTGGGTTTTGCGTAATGTCAAACTTCAGGGTTCTGGAGGCAGTTCTCCACAGCTTGGACTCTGATCCCCACTCACCCCTTCCAGAATATTGGAAAACCCAGAACACAGAGACCTCAACAGCTTACTCAGAGGCACGCAGCTTGTACTGGGGGAGATTCCCAGTGAATGATTAAGGTCTTGAGAAAATCTATCAGCCGATGGCTCACGCATCAGATCAGGGAGGAGTAAATCAACCCGGCCACAGCTCAGAGCTCAGGACCAGCCCCTTAGGGCTTCGGCAAACCTAGCAATCTGGAGTCCTGGATAATAACAGCATGCCTGGGAGTCTCCGGAGGGTGCCTTTTGCCGCTGGGATTCGCCTGAGCCCTTGGCTTATGCTCTCCCCGCCCCACCCCCCAGCTTTTCTTGGCTTGGAGGGCAGCTGGCGGAGACCTCGTGGTGCACCCCTGGGCGGAAGGCGCCCCAGGCCTGGTGGCCTGGGCAGCAGACGCCGGCATATGACCCGGGTACAAAGTTTTCATTTGCTCTGCAAACGTTTTGATGTGCAGTCGGCCTCTATTTCCGAATCCTATTATTATAAATACTCTGTGGCGGTGGCCAGCTGCGTTCAGGATAATCGTGCAGACCCAACCGGACTTTACAAAATTCAGGGACTTTCTCCTCGGCCGGGTTCGGCCGGGGAGAGGGAGGTGCGTGGGCCACGCAGCCCGGGGCGGGGCGGAGGCGGCCTGGACGCCCCGCGATCTCCCGGGGTTGCCACAACAGACCCCACGCGCGCGCCCGAGCCGCAGCAGCGGGCGGGAGCGGGAGCGGGAGCGGG
>NW_016107878.1:1227073-1238731 GCF_001604975.1 Cebus imitator | reverse complement strand
GGGGGTCCGGGGCTGGTCGCCCGTGGGTCCTGGGCCGCGCGCGTCCTTTCGGCAGCGAGAGGGCCCCTCCCCCACCCTCGCCGGAGCCCGCGCCGGCGGGGCCGAGCCGCCCTTCGGGGGACCCCGGGCGGCGGGCGGCAGTGCGGGGCGGGGCCGGGTCCTTCCCCACCCCCTGCACCTGAGCGGCGGCCGCTGATCCCGCGCTCTGGCTGGCTGGGCGCGGCGCCGCGGGAGCCAGGTAAGCGCGGACTCCGGCGCTCCCGGGGGGCTCGGACCCGCCCCCGACTACTCGCGGAGCAGCTGCCCGAGCCAGGTGAGGCTGCGGATGGGGAGGCCTGGAGGGGGCTCTTGGGCACCCGGCCCTGCTCACTGACGGCGTTTTGGGTGCGTCTCCATTCCAAGAGCACCAACTACCGGGTAAGCGCAGTCCTGGACTCAGAGAGGCTGGAGAGGCGAGTGCTGGGGGGAGGGAGCCGCGTGCCCAGGTGGGGGTCGATTCTCGACAGCGAGCCCCTCCCCCCGCGCGCCTTCCTTCCGGGGCAGGTGCCGGTGTGGAAAGCTTTGGGATCGGCTTGGGCGCGGCGCGGAGTAGCCCCCGCCTAGTCCCCTGCGTGCACGGACCCGGTGGTCTCCGGCGTGTCCTGCCCCTTCCTCTGGCACAGCGCGTGTGGTGCGATCTCCGCCGCACTCCCGGAGTCTCCTCGCCCCAGGTCGCCGCCCGCCAGCCCTAGGACCCGGGCTAGAGAGCCCAGCCGAGGAGCCGGTGCGAGGCCGCCAGGTGGCGCGCGGGGGCGGGGACCCGAGCCGCGGCCTCCCGGTCTCCGGAGACCCCGCTGCGGTCACCCTGGCCCCGCACCCAGCTCCCATCCAGGCGCGCGCGGCTGCAGCAGCTGTCGCGGAGAGGCCGGGGCCGGCGCGCCTGGTGCGGGCCCGGGGGTGGCGGGTCGGGCGCTCATGGCCCGGGGGTCGCGCGGAGCCACCGCCGGGTGCCCGACCCCCGTCCGCCGGGCTCACCAGCTGGGATAGGGAGACCCGGCGGGCGCAGCCCGGCCTCTGCCGTCCGTCAATTATGCAGGAAGCTGGCACTGGCGCGCTCGACTTGATCAAGTTTCCCTGGCAAGTTTCGCCCGGGCATCCCTCCTCCCCGGCGGCCGGGCAGCTCCGCCTGCGCAGCCCGCGGCCCAGGCGCCTCCACCGGGCGGCCCCGGCCCCGGGCGCCAGGCGCAGGGAGCGCTCCCGGAGACGCCGACAGCGCACTCGCCACCCGGGCTGGGGCCGCCGGACTGAGCCAGCAGGTGCGACCACCGCAGCGGGCTTAGCCTCCGGGGTTCGGGGGTGGGGGGGCTGCGACCACCGTAGCGGGCTTAGCCGCCCGGATTGGGGAGGAGGTGCGGGGGCCGCGGTGGACCTCGCCGCCCGGGTTCTGGGACTTTGGGGCGGGTTGGGGAGGGGGGCACAGCGCGGCGCCCTCCAGGCGGGTCTTAGTGCGGACACCCTGCTCGAGGTGGGTGGGCGCGCGGGCGAGGTTCGTCTTTCCCTGGGACCAGGGAACCCAGAGGGAGAAAGGGTGGTGCAGGTGACAGTGGGTTTTCGCCGCCGAGCTTTTAAAGGGGCTCGGGCCGGGCAGGTGGGGGGATTCAAGTGTGGGGGTTCAAGTAGGGTCCTTGGGCGGGGGGTGCTGGCAGCTGCGGGCAAGGTCCTGGGCGTCCTCAGAGGTCATCCGAAAATAAAAGCGGTTTTCGGGTGGAAATTCGAGGTAGTAAATTGAATAGTTGCATGACCTCTTTTTCGTTTGAAACTCAAGTTCTAACGTTAATGAGGCCAATCAGCTAATTAAGCTTCCAGATCCAGAGAGGTAATTTCGAAGTCCCCCGGTGGGGGTGAGCGGTTTGCTCTCTACCTGGGATGTGACCCTCGGTTTTGCAGACCCAGACACGGGGAAGTTCTGCCCCCCTGGAAAACGGCCTGGCCGATTCAGCCTTGACTCGGGTGCCCTGCGGTCCTCTTCACTTAATTAGTGACAACCTACTATGCGCCAGGCACCGAGCCTGGCGTCCTGGCGGTTTCGGCAGGTCCAGAACAGCCCCCGGGCCAAGTGTTTTTGGAGTCTTCCAACTACTTGTGGGTTGGAAACAAGGTTGAGGGAAAGGGTTGAGCCTGCAGGAGCGGAGTGAAGGGAGCCAGCTGGACCCGCTCTGGGTTCAGTGTTAATTTTGGGGAAAGCCGCTGGTTGCTCTCACGGGGGTGTTGGTAGGTAAGAGCTGTGGGTTTCTTTGCCGGATGTCACAGTGTCCTCAAATGGGGCTTGAGGGAGACCCTTGTCCTCAGAGGAACCCGGGTGTACCAGTAATGCCTGGATGGTCCAGCTCCTGGGGGGCACTGGCTATAAGGCCTTTGATTGTTATCACACCCAGGAATTCCCTGTTTTCCTGGAAGGAAGAATTGGGTGGAAAGCTTGGTGCTTCTTTGGGTCCCTTTGGAAGGAGGTTGGAACTCAAGTATCAAAGGTGACTTTGAGTAGGTGATTTCACCCATAAAGATGGTTCCAGTGGGCTGGGTTGACGGCACTGGGCTGCTTTTAACCAGTTGGATCCCCCCAGGAAAGGGGGGCTCTGTGTGAGGGTTCTTTGTGCCTACTATCTCCAGGTACAGTCTGCTCTAGAAAGCCCTGTTCCTATTCGGGTGAGTTTCAAGGAGATTTTCATTCATTTCTTTATTCAGGTGCTTAGGGTTGTGTGCAGGGCCCCTACTAGCTTCCAGCCGCCTTGGTCTAGGCGGGGGTGTGGGGTGTGGGGGGGGGGGCTGGGGAGCCAGGTGATACCAGATGTGAGTGCTTCCCAGAGGAAGGTGAAGGGATTTCGAGACTGCATTGCATTTTATATTTCATCAGTGATGAGGAAAAGGATGGGAGAGAAAAACGGGCCAGGAATTGACCAATATACAGGAACACACTCCTAAAAATGGCTTTTTATAGGAAGGCAGTGTTTTAGCATACTTACCTTATTTCCAGATATGTAGCAGAGTTGCAGATGTGAGACTCTGGCGTCCTTGTGGGACCTGATAAGGGATGAGGACTTTTCTAGAGTGGGGCTCAGCTTGGGAGCCACTGTGAGGCCGGAGCTTGTGCCTCTAATGGAGTTCTGGGACGACACCTGAGGTCTCACGCACACCTGAGATCTCTCACCTGCCTGGAATTCCAACCTCCTGCTTTGTAAACTCCAGGAGGAGCTTTCACGTGGGGCTGTAGTACCTGGAGTCTGGGGGCAGCCTGGAGGGTGTGGCTGAGAAAAGCTGGTGGAAATGGACACCAGCCTCGTCAGGAGCCCCCGGATGTCCTGTAACTGGGACTGTGAGCTTCAGGGAGTGACCCTGCAGGTTCTTCTTTCATCCCCGTGACCTCCAGCAAATTTCCTGACCCTCTCAGTTTCTACAGACTGGGGAATTTGTGGAAGGAAGGAGAGGGGAGGGGAGGGGAGGAGAATGGAGGACAATGGAGGACAGCTCGAAACAAAGGTCGGTCTTTCCATCTGCAGCACCCCCGTCTTGCCATTCACCTGGGCATTGGGAGAATGAATCACTTGTTGAGAGACTGGGCGCATATTTAGTGCAGGGCTTGGAGTCTGCAGCCCCCCGGGGCTGAGTGACCTTTGTGACTTGGCCACTGCACCTAACCTCCCACCCAAAAGGAGAGACCTGTCACTCTGATGGCCAGAGGTGATTTAGGATGTTTCTTTCCACATGAATAATCATCTGAGGGCCTGCCGCCTCATCCAGGCCTGGACTGGCAGTAAGGGCTGCCTCGGGGAGCTTCCAGGCTCATGGGGAGGAAGAGGCGCCACCAGACAGGGGTTGTGATGGAGGTGACCACTGAGTGCTGCAAGGCATAGAAAGGGTCCCCAGCCCACCTTGGGGTGGGGTATGCAGACTCTTGGAGGTAGTCCGGGCTGTTTGACGGTATCCTCCTGGGGCTGAGCGTGGCCCCTTGTCAGAATGATCCAGTCCTTGTTCCCAGGGTGGGGACAGAGCAGAGCCACCAGCTAATAACGTCAGCAGCTGCAGCTCGGGTAGTGAGACTCTCACCGGGCATTTTCCTTGTGGTTGGCATTAGTGCCACACTCTCGCTATTTATTCCCTCAATCTCACAGAAGTCAGCTCCGATTCATTACCATTCCCATTTCACAGATCAGGAGCCTGAGGCTCAGAGAAGTGAAGCCGCTTCCCTGAGCCCACACAGCTAGTGGGTAGGGGAGCCCTTGACCCCACACAATACGGTGGCTAAATGCACGCCGCCCAGCTGGACAAAGCAGCCAGGCAGCTGTTGGAAAATTAGACTTCTTGCTCCGTGCTGTGAATAGCGCTGTGGTCAGCAGGTGAAAACCAGCTTCTGATCAGACTTCTTGACGTGCTGCACGTTTTCCATTGTTGAAAGCAGATTCAAGGACTGGTCTGATGCTGCTGATGGCCAGCTGTCTCATTGGCTGTGGGGCCAGTACTGACGCTGGACTTTGGGGTACAGGTGCCTCTGACGCGAGTCTTCCCTGCATTCGAGGGTTTCCAGTCTTCGCAAGACAGAGGAAGATGGGCCTGTGCCCAGTACCCAGAGCCTGCCCTGGGTTTAGGGACCATAGCCTGGCTTTCTCTGGATGCAGGTACCTGGGGGATGGGCCTTTGGGGGTGGGCTGGCTGAAACGCAGCCTGCTCCCTGGGAGATTAAGCTCTTAAAAGCCTGTGGGGCTGCCAGGAGTTTGTGGGCAGCAGCAGGGACATGCTGGGCTCCCCTGATTGGCTGCCAGATGTCATTGCTGAACCCCAAGCTGCACCAGAGCACGACTGGAGACGGTGTTTGAAAATTGTCCTTGCTGGGCGCGGTTGCTTCTCTGGAGTTAGCTCAGTGAGGGGCATGTGAGTGGAATTAGGCCACAAACGCCCAATCTGAGGTTGCAGATCCCAGATGGTGGGATGCAAGACTCCTGGTCTCCCTCCCAGAAATTCCGATGCAGTAGAAAGGCAGCACTGGAGTCCCGCCAGAGGGAAAGGAAGAACAGAGGGGGCAGCCCTGAGATGCTGGACTTAGAAAGGCCGCACTGGAGACCCCCCAGGAGGCGCGAATTAGAGGTAATAAGCATCACAGCCTGGCCAGGCCCTGCTGCTCTGGGGCCTGCTGCTTCCTTTTTTTTTTTTTTTGTCTCTCCCTAAAAGTGTTATTTTCAAAAAGCAGTTTATCCTCTCGTACATTTTCTGCAACAATTTATGAGAAATTCAAATATCCAGCAAAGCTGACAGAATTGCCAGTGGACTTTCAGATTCTGCCATTAATCATTTACCAGGCTTCTCACACATTTTAAGGTCAACGTCTAACATTTTTCTTCATGGGTTTAAATACTGGTAAAGGCTACGGTACCTCTGTGAGGTAAATACCGATATTTTAAAAGTAACTGTTGGCTAACTCTTGACTCTCTGTGATATAAACCCATCGTGACTGCATACCCACTTTTCCTTGATAGGCATGGAAGTGAGCATTAGGAAATTTTCATCATTTTCTCTTCTTGAATTTATGCAGCCACTTCCCCAAAGAATTATATCCTAATGTAATAGACTTTTATGCTCATGGGTCTTTTATTAATCATCCTAGCATACTTCTCTGCATGAAAAATATACATAAATTGACTTTCATAAAATTTCCTGTGACCTCAAGTTGCTAAGTATTTAAAAAATTACTTCTGAATTGAAAAAGCTGTACAGTCATTGCTGGGACACAGTTGGTCAAAAACTATAAATATATTTCAGATTTTGAGAGATGGGATAGGGGAAATGTTGCTGGCACTGCACCGCTGAGTGACAAGGCAGTGGGTGTCTTTGGGGTTTTAATTGATGCCCAGCTGCCTGAGCTTTTTCCTTAGGTGTCAGGAGGGCTCTTCACCTGGAGTTGCACCCCTGCCTCGCCAGCATCCCAGGGACAGCAATGCCTTTGTGATGTAAAAATCTCAGGGATGTCTGGGAGGGGAGGTGGGAAAGGGGACCCAAGGCCTTTCTCCAATGAGCAATTTCAGGAAAGACTTGGTTACCCTCTATACTCAGCTGGGTCCGCTTGGAAAGGGTCCTTGCACCTTGTTTTGAAAGATGAGGTGCACGGGAGAAGATCCGAGTTCACAAGATTACACAGTACTCAGGGTCCCGCAGGTGTTTCTCACCTGGGGATAGTGGTGATACCCAGGTGAAGGCAGTGACAGGTGATGCCAGCAGTATGCTCTGGACACTGCCAGGCTTGCCACCTCCCTGCAGACTTGGGGATGTCCTGCCCCACGTCGTCCTCACTCTGGCTCATCAGTCCCCTCCTCTTCTTAAGGAGAATCCAGAGTCTGTGCCTACAGTCCTCGCTGGGGGTAGGGAAGGGCCGAGAGTCTGGACAGCTGGCAGCCTGCCCCCTAGTCCACTGGGAGGCTTAGGGCCCAGGGAATGGGGTGCAGGGCCTCCTGGGTTTCCAGGCCTGGAGCAGACTCAGACTTCTGAGCTCTTAGGAAGTGGGAAATGAGCCTCTGAGCCTGTCTTTCCTGAAAATCCTGCCCTGGATTCCTTTCCTGGGGAGAAGGCAGGCTTCCTGGGGAGTAGAAGCGGATGCTTCTGCCTCAGTTATATCCCTGAGAGCACAGGGCTCGGCTGCTCCTGTCCACGTTTTTCCTGCCACCTGCCACAAATGTCCCTGGGATGAAGAATCTGTGTCACTCCCCGCTTCCTGTGCAGGGCCCGCACACTGGAGCTGTTTGCCTCTGGTCCAGCCGGGCTCCTGTCTGACGCCTCCTCACCAGGTGGCCAGGTCCTCAGGAGAGGGATCACGCCTTGCTCCTATCTGCATTTCAAGGTCCTGCTGGGGTGCCAAGCATGGACCAGGGGATGTTGGCAGGGGAAGATACTGACCGGATGGCATCACCACTGCCCCTTGTCCCGGTTCTGGACTTTCCCGTCATCAAGGGTCATTCAACTCCAGGAAGCCATCCAGCCACTGGCCTGTCCTTTCTTGGTTCACTCTGAGGGTTTCAGGCATTGGGCCAACCCTGTGTCGGCCTTTGGGCCGGCTGCTCGATGCCATGGGCCTTTGGGCTGATGGGTTCCTGGGCAGGCAGTGCAAAGCCCCTGGATCCGTGTCTCCATCAGTCTCGTGGACCCAGCACACTTACGTGGCAGGCGTGAACGAGTGGCTTTGGCTAAGCAGGGAGTTTTCTGTGGAACGTGACGCAGTCCAGATTGGGCCGGAAATGGAATTCCTCCAGATGGTCACGGCGAGGCCTGGCATGTGGCGTTCATAATTCCCCACACACAGGGACGCCCCTGTGCCACATTCTTGGTTGGGGAGCGTGCCAGGGCTGACCTGCTTCCCCACAGCAATTCCATGTTCGCCCAGCCTTTGGAATTGGGAAGTGCTGCTGGTTGCTAGAGGCATGGGGAGATGGCTGGCACCGTGTGTGTCCTGTGGGACTGCTGTGGGTTGTTTTTGATTCTTTGAGGTCTCCATGGGGAGTGTCTGGGCCTGGTGTGGTGACTCAGGCATGTTGGCTGGTGGATGTTCTCTGTGCTGAGTCTGGGCAGGGTCCCCTTTGGGACCATTCTGTCTCTTTTGAGCCTGCCTGCTTTTGACAAGCCTGTTTGGGTTGTGGGAGAGGGACACCCACTCCCGGCTGGGTTAAGGGAGTAGAGGAGACGAGGATTTCAGGATCTCAGAAGGCAGCAGTTCTGGATCCCAAGGCGGCTTAGACAGGCTCAGCTGTCTGGAAGTTCGCAGCTCCTGGTGGAGGCGGCAGCTGGGGAGCCCACCCTCCCTCGGATGCAGTGTCCCACACCAGATGGACTTGGGGTGGGGAGTGGCCAGCTGTGTCAGGGTGCCATGTCCCCATCCCTGCTCCTCAAGGAGTCGGGTTCTCTGTGGCTAAAGGGGACGTCAGGCTGGTCTCCCTTTCTCTGTCTTCCTTAGTGGACCCTCAGCGACTTTACAGCGTGAAAATAACAGTGATGGTGATTACCTGGCCTCGGTCCCTGAGTGCCTTGGAGAATGCAGACTTAGCCATCCTGCCACAGCCCCGAGGAGGTGGCAGGAATGCCCTGCACCGTTTTCCCCAGGAGTAAACCAGGGCAGAGGACAGTGGCTGAACGTGCTGAAGGTCACGTGGCCCAGCTGGGATCCACACTGGGCGGTCGCCCATGCCGCCATGCAGAGTAAGGCCCCTGGGTGGCACGCCAGTTCATTTTTCTGTTCGCTTTTAGGTAAAGCAGATGAGGTAGCAAAGTGGTTCTCAGATGTTTAGCTTAAGGAACCCTTTTTGCTCTCTTAGAATCCTGAAGGACCCAGAAGATTTTTGTGTATAAGCACTAATCTATTATTTATCCTATTAGAATTTAAAAATATTATTAATGCATTTAAAAATAGCAGTAATAAACTCATTGCGTGTTGGTATAAATAATGTGTTTTTATGAAAAACATCTATTTCGAAACAAGGAAAACACTTGGCGAGGCCGGGCATGGTGGTTCAGGCCTGCAATCCCAGCACTTTGGGAGGCTGAGGCAGGAAGATTGCTTGAGGCAGGGCTGTTGGCCCCACAGGGTCATGGGGTGTCCCTTACGCTGTGCTGAGGTGCAGGATCCAAGAAGTAAAGAGGACACTGATGAAGAGCAGCTGGACTCGGGGGACCATGCCACCTGTGAGCTGAGACTGGCGAGGCCCTGAACGCCCAGAAGCGTCTGTATTTATCAGGTCCAAGCAGGGAGAAGGGTCATAAGTGAGGTCATCATCTATAGGCTTAGTAATAGGGCATACATAATCACTTGAGTCACAAGCGAGGGGGTCACCCCATTATGTCACCTGGACAGACAAGTGGGCTGTGAGCAGTAGAGGGCCGTGCTGTGCACAGTAGTAGAGGGTCATGTACAGAAAAGGGGTCCACCCCCATTAGGTCACCGAGGCAAAGAGGTGGGCTGTGTGCAACAGGTGTCGTGTGCAACACTTCGTATCTGGGGGCTGGAGACTTCAAAGGGTTTCTAATAGAAGGATACTGTAAGCCAGTGCAGTGGGAGCTGACAGACGTGTGCTCTTCTCTAAGATATTTATGGGAGGATGATTTGAGCCTGTACAGAGGCGAGAAAAGACTGACAGGGTGCACAGCTGCCGTGACTGGTCACACCAGAGGGGTTCTTCTCCCTCGGTTACTTCCAGGATCTCAGGCCTGAGGCCGACTTTCCACAGGAACTGGATGCAAGGTGCTACAACTCCTTTATCGGGAGGAGAGGCTCTTGCTCCAAGCCTGCCATACAGCGTGTGCCCTTTCAGGCAGGGACGCCACCGCCTGGGTCTTGGGTTCTCATCCTGGTCTGGCTGTTTTCCCGTGTGCTGCTGCTATTCTGTGACTGCTCTAGGCATTCCTCCTACTACAGACTACTATATGGTTATATGGAAGGATTCTATAAATCAGCACTAAATGTGTCGGTACAGCTCCTACTGTATCCCTTATATGATTATACAGCTAGTGCTCGACTTACGACCACAATTGGTTCCGACAGACCGGTCGTAACACGATTTGGTCGAAAGTTGAGTAGGCTATATGTACAGTACTGTGAAATGACGTTATAAACATCTTTAAGTCATATTTTATAATTTTCTTTCATTGTTATATATCATAATTTTCTTTGTTCATTTTATGCCATTTGTATCATCTCTACACCATTTTGTTTCTTATTTTTACATTTGTCAGGTTTAAGTAAAACACTGCATTACCAGTACAACTGGTTTAATATTTGCAAAACATACAAAATTACAAAATACAGGTGCATACAAAAATACAAAATACAGGTGCATACAAAAATACAAAACACAGGTGTAAAAAGTACCATAGGAAACATTTTCCCAATTGCAAAACATATCAAAATATATAAACATGTATGAAACATTTCATTGGCCGCTGGTGCTTGGCTGCGGATCGTTGATGTCGTCATCTGAGGCAACAGTTGGGGTTACCGGAGTTGGTTTTTTCATAAACGTGGTGAGCTTTGTCTGAATTGTATGTTTCTTTTTTTCTTCATAAATTTCACAATACAGACGAAAGCTGGTCCGTGCTGTTGTATGCCCAGCTGGGCAATGTTTGCGCTGCCAGACGCGGAGCAGTCGTGGCTAGTGATTGTGGTCGTAAAGTCAAATGGTCGTAAGTTGCATAGGTCGTAAGTCGATCAATACCTGTATAGAAAGATTATATGGAACTAACTATGATTATATAAGCTAGATATAGTAAGCAGTAAGTTATGTGATTATATAGAAAGATTATATAGGATTAAGTATGATTTATAGATATATATGCTAGATATAAGTAAGCAGTGAGTTATACTTCAGGCACAAATTGTGCCTGGGGTCTGCACAATTCTCCTTCCTCAGTGCCCATGGTGGGTGTTACCCACAGGCCAGTAATTTGAGACCAGCCTAGGCGATATAATGAGACCCCCATCTCTACAAAAAATAAAAAATTAGCTGGTGTAGTGGCATACATCTTCTGTGGTCCCAGCTACTCAGGAGGCTGAGGTGGGAGGATTACCTGAGCCTGGGAGGTTGAGGCTGCAGTGAGCCGTGATCATACCACTGTACTCCATCCAGCCTAGGCGACAAGACTGTCTCAAAAAAAAAAAAAAAAAAAAAAAAAAAAGCAGTGGCAGCAGTGGCTCATGCCTGTAATCCTAGCACTGTGGGAGGCCAAGGTGGGTGGATCACTTGAGGTCAGGAGTTTGAGACCAGCCTGGCCAACATGGTGAAACACTGTCTCCACTAAAAATACAAAAATTAGCTGGGCACAGTGGTGCATACTTGTAGTCCCAGCTACTCAGGAGGCTGAGGCAAAAGAATCACTTGAACCTGGGAGGCGGAGGTTGTAGTGAGCCGAGATTGAGCCACTGGCACTCCACCCTGGGTGACGGAGCAAGATTCCGTCTCAAAAAAAAAGCACTTGGTGAGAAGGATGGCGTAACATTTTTGCAAACCCTTTTTACTGTCAGGTTTAATGGAAGACGCCTGGGTTCTGGTATCTGCTCCTGCAGTCAGCTTGTTGCGATATCACACTGCTTCCGCAGTCAGCTCGTTACGATATCATGCTGTCTGCTCCCGTGGTCAGCTCGTTACGATATCACGCGGTCTGCTCCCGTGGTCGGCTCGTTACGATATCACGCTGTCTGCTCCCGCGGTCGGCTCGTTACGATATCACGCTGTCTGCTCCTGTGGTCAGCTCATTGCGATATCACACTGCTTCAGCGGTCAGCTCGTTACGATATCACGCTGTCTGCTCCTGTGGTCAGCTCATTGCGATATCACACTGCTTCAGCTGTCAGCTCGTTACGATATCACGCTGTCTGCTCCCGTGGTCGGCTTGTTACGATATCACAGTCTGCTCCCGTGGCCGGCTCATTACATATCACGCTGTCTGCTCCCGCGGTCGGCTCGTTGCGATATCACCCTGTGGGCTCCCGTGGTCGGCTCGTTACGATATCACTGTCTGCTCCCGTGGCAGGCTCGTTACATATCACGCTGTCTGCTCCCGCGGTCGGCTCGTTAGGATATCACGCTGTCTGCTCCCGTGGCCGGCTCGTTGTGATATCACGCTGTCTGCTCCCGTGGTCGGCTCGTTACGATATCA
>NW_016107878.1:1183617-1226608 GCF_001604975.1 Cebus imitator | reverse complement strand
GTCTGCTCCCGTGGCCGGCTCGTTACATATCACACTGTCTGCTCCCGTGGTCGGCTCGTTACGATATCACATTGTCTGCTCCCGCGGTCGGCTCATTACGATATCACAGTCTGCTCCCGTGGCCGGCTCGTTACATATCACGCTGTCTGCTCCCGCGGTTGGCTCGTTGCGATATCACCCTGTGGGCTCCTGTGGTCGGCTCGTTACGATATCACTGTCTGCTCCCGCGGTCAGCTCGTTACATATCACACTGTGTGCTCCCGTGGTCAGCTCGTTGCGATATCACACTGTCTGCTCCCGCGGTCGGCTGGTTGCGATATCACACTGTCTGCTCCTGTGGTCAGCTCGTTGCGATATCACACGTTCTGTAGCTTCCATCGTGCACTTGGGGGAGGATGAGCTTGAAAACGCAGCTCACATCTCGGTGTTATGATGAGAATGGTGTGATGTCATGGATCTCTTGAATAGGCCGGCTCCGGGGCTGCACGCCGAGAGCCTCTGGGAGGAGCTTGGGATCCACTGTGTCGGTGCATGGGTTCGGTTTGAAAGCTGGTTTGCCATGTGGTCTAGAGGGTGTTTTGAATGATGCATGTCCCTTTTCTTGTTATTCAGGGTATGCCTGTGGAGTTTAGTTGGTGGCTGCGGACAGCCACCGGGTGGTTCCCACTGCAGGGGCAGGCCCTCTGATTGTGGAATCTAGGATGGTGGGAGCGTGCAGGGGCTCCTCCTATGCTATGGGGTCAAGGAGGCTGGCAGAGCCTGAGGTGGCTTAGGAGCCTTTGGGAGAGCAGCCTGGCCTGTCTGTAGAGTGGGACAGGCTTGCAAGTGTAGACAGGAAACGGGAGAGGACTTGTAGGTGTCTGGCTCCTGAGGAAGTCTGTAGTTGTCTTGTGTTGTCTGATTCTGGTATCAGAGTAATACTGGCCTTCTAAGATGACTTGGGAAGCATTCTCTTCCATTTTTCTTTTTCTGAAAAGTTGATGCAAAATTGGCCTTCATTCTTCTTTAAATGTTGGGTAGAATTCATCAGTAAAGCCATCTGGGCCCAGTCTTTTCTTTGTGAAAACTTTATAAATTATTAATTGGATCTCTACTTGTCATAGGTCATTTTTGATTGCCTGTTTCTTCTTGAGTCAAGTTTGTTAGTTTGTGTCCCACCAGAAATGTGTGGATTTCATGCGAGTTTGTCTAATTGGCTTCTGCGTGTGTAGTTGTTTGTACCACTGTCTCATGATTCCGTGTGTGTGTGTGTGTGTGTGTGTGTGTGTGTGTGTGTGTGTGTGTGTGTTTCAGACCAAGTCTCCCTCTGTCGCCCAGGCTGGATTTCGGCTCACTGCAACCTCCGCCTCTAGTTTCAAGTGATTCTCCTGCCTCAGCCTCCCGAGTAGTTGGGACTACAGGTGTGTGCCAACACGCCCGGCTAATTTTTAGTATTTTTAGTAGAGATGGGTTTCACCACGTTAGCCAGGATGGTCTCGATCTCCTGACCTCCTGATCTGCCCACCTCAGCCTCCCAAAGTGCTGGGATTACAGGCGTTGAGCCACCATGCCCAGTCCATTTCCTTTTAATTCTTTTTTTTTTTTTTTAAAGTGAAAGCAAGTTAAGAAAGCAAAGGAATAAAAAAATAGCTACTCCATAGGCAGAGCAGCCAATTCTTTTAATTCTGTGAGTTGATAATGTCCCTTCTTTCATTCAGAGCTTAGTAATTTGAGTCTTCCCTTTTTTTCTTGATCATTCCAGCTAAGGTTTGTCAATTTCATTGATATTTTCAAATAACCAACTTGTAGTTTCATTGATTTTCTTTGTCATTCTAGCCTAGAATTCATTAACTTCAGCCCTCACCTTTATCATTTCCTTCCTTTGCTTGCTCAGTTTTAGTTTTCCATTCTAACTTTCAGAAGGTTTTGGTTACTGATTTGAGATTTTCTTCTTTTAATATAAACATTTACAGATCTGAATTTCCTTTAAGTACAGCTTTTGTTGTATTCCATAAGTTTTGGTATGTTTTGTGTTCTTTTTCACTCATTTCAGAGGGTTTTCCAATTTCCCTGTGGTTTATTCTCTGACCCACTGGTTATTTAGATGTGTGTTGCTTAATTTCCACATACGTGTGCATTTGTAGAATGGATTTCTAATTTCATTCCATCGTGATTGGAGCACATTATTTGTATAATTTCAGTACCGGCGATGTGTAATGAGGCTGTTTTATGGCCGGGCATGAAGCGTCTCCCGGAGAATGCTCCACGTGCCCTTGAGAAGAATGCATATCCTGCCGTCTTTGGGTGGCGTGTGCTGTAGGCGTCTGCTAGGCTGATCTGGACTCTGGGATACAACAGTGAACCAGGCAGACAAATATTTCTGCCCCTGTAGGGTCAGCACCCTAGCCAGGGGAACCAGCAATAATTAAGGGAGCCATAAAGAAGCAGGGATTCCGTGCGGGGGGAAAGGAGAGCTTGCTGGTGGGGACTGGGAGCAAAAAGGGCTGCCGTTTCAGCAGGGTGATGAGGCAAGCCACACTGAGGAAGTGGTTCTCCAGCAAACATTTAAAGGAGGTGAAGGAGGCGATGCATGAGAGAGGAAGAGTTCAGTGGCAATTGATGTGACAGCACTTTTTTCCCCAATGCACATTTTATAAATTGTGCAAAATACCCGTAACATAAAAGGTTACCCGTGGCCGGGAACCATGGCTCACGCCTGTAACCCCAGCACTTTCAGAGGCCAAGGCGGGCGGATCGTGAGGCCAGGGGACCAAGACTTTCCTGGCCAACACGGTGAAACTCCATCTTTACTAAAATACAAAAAAAAAATTAGCCAGGTGTGGTGGTGCGTCCCAGCTACTTGGGAGGCTGAGGCAGGGGAATCCCTTGAACCTGGGAGGCAGAGAGTGCAGTGAGTTGAGATCGCACCGCGGCACTCCAGCCTGGCAACAGAGAAAGACTCTGCCTCAAAAAAAAAAAAAAACAAAAAACGTTACTCTTTAACCATTTTTAGGTGTGTAGTTCCGGGGCATTAAGTTCACTCACATTGCTTGTCACCATCTGTCTGTAGATCTCTTCATCTTGCAAAACTGAAACCACATCCCCCTTCCCCCGGCCCTGGTGACCACCAGTCTACTCCCTGTCTCCTTAATTTTGACTTCTGTAGGGACCTCATCCAAATGGAATCATGCAGTATTTGTCTTTGTGTGTCTGGCTTAATTCACTCAGCATCATGTTCTCAAGCCTCATCCATGTGGCAGTGTGTGTCACAATTTCTTTCCTTTTTGTGGCTGAGTAATATTCCATGGTGTGGATGGACCACGTTTTGTTTATACATTCACCCGTCAATGGGGACCTGGGTGGCTTCACCCTTTGGCTGTCATGAATGATGCTCCTTCGAACATGGGTGTGCAAATATCTTGAGTCCTTGCTCTCAGGAAACACCTTCTAAAGCAGTGTCTGGCCCCAGGCCCGCCTGGTCTTGACATACTAAAGCTGAGATCTTCTATCCACTGGCCCAGCCCAGGCTGCTTTCTCACTGAAGGAGGCCCCACCTTTCTTCATGGGTCTCAGGAGAAAGCAGGGGTGATCCTGAGTGTGGCAGAAATTGTGGGACATGACTCTTCCCCATGTCTGGTGCCTTCCAGAGAGGCAAGGTGCTGCTCCCTGGGAACCTGGTGGGGGTGTCTCATCTTTGTGGGTTCAGTCGCAGCCTATGGTTGCACCAGGAAAGACATGGACCGGAGAGAGTAGTAGGGGGGAGGGACGAGAGGGACTCTGGTTCACTGTTATATCCCAGCGTCCAGATCAGCCTAGCAGATGCCTACAGCACACGCCACCCAAAGACGGCACCTGCTACTTTGACACCTCCTGCGAAAGGTGTGGCCAGTAAAAAAATGAGTGCAAAAGGTGATTAACTGATTCGATGCTTTCTGGTTGCCTCATGATCTTAAACTGATTGATTGTGCAGTGTGTCGTTTGCCAATATCACGTGTAGTTGCTGGGGGAGGTGTGTATTTGTTTGTCCGGTGGGGCCTTGGGTCGCCTATGTGGGGCAGGGGAAGCAGGGGGCACCCGGGCACTTCCTGCTCCTTGGAAGCTTTGACTTGATGTTTCCTTAATATTCACTTAAAAAAATCCGCACTGAGTTGGTCACGTAGCTCAGTTTATACGTTTCATGGAATGGTTCACCCCATTTTATTCTTCCTCTCCCTGTTGATATTTGGATTGTTTCCAGGATCCAAATATCCAAATTGTTTGCAGACTGTGCCACGGGAATCATCCTTCTACGCAGGGCCTCCGCTTCCCTGGGTACCTCCTTATAGGGGAAGTTGTCTGGCCCCCGGCTTTCACCGATGCTCAAATTGCCCTCCCAGGGGTGGTACCAAGTTACAATCCCACCCGCATGGTGTGAGAACTCCCTGTGCCCCTCCTCCTCAGCAAGACTTGGTGTTGTCTGATGTTTGCCAGTCTAATGGGTGGGAAGTGGTATCTCTTTTTAACTTGAATTTTCTCTGACTTATAGAAAACTTCTCCCAGCCCTGGTTCATCGACCACTTAGCTTTCTATTTTCTGAATGGACCTCCTGGGCTCAAGTGATCCTCCCACCTCAGCCTCCCAGGGAGTGGGGACCACAGATGAACCGACTACAGGTGCACGCCATCACACCTGGCTATTTTGTTTGTCTGTTTTGGAGAGGGGTCTCCCTATATTGCCAGGCTGTCCTCCAACTCCTCAGCTCAAGCAGTCCTCCCCCCTCAGCCTCCCAAAGTGTTGGGATTTACAGGCGTGAGCTACCATGCCCAGCCCATTTTATTTTTTTTGGTGTGGCTTTTAGGAAATTTAAAACTACATTTGTGACTCCGATTATTTTGCTTGGGGACAGCATGGATTTGTAGCCTTCCTTCTCCAGGGGCTGGGGTCTGTCCCTTCTTTTTTGGCCCCCTACCCTGCAGTGGCTCCGCTCTCACAGCCACCTTCTCACCCCCAGACGAAGCCCCTTCCCGCTGATGTGCCTCCTTTGAGTTAGCAGCAAAGACTACAGCTGGAGGAACAGGAGAGGGGCTAGGGAGAGAAGACGGGCCAGGTCAGCTTGTCACAGCTTGTCACTCAGACCTGAGTGTGGACAGGACCCCAGAGCTCGCTGACAGTTCATCAGGTTCTGCACTGCTGGCCCTGGAAAAGTCTAGCTCCAAACCTCTTGGAGAACTGGCCCTCAGGAGGAGGTGCACTGCGTGTGGGTCCCACAGCGGGTTTTTTGGCAGGTTCTATGCTGGATCCGAGGATCCCCATGCTGACAGACCTCTTGGAACCCCGTGCAGGCTCTTCATGGACCAAGCCTGGTTAAATAGCATCTGGGGTTCATTCTCCTGAAGAACGAGGTTCTTACCAGAAGCGTCTGGGTTAGTATCATATTACTATTGCACATTCAAGGAGGCCCCTGGATATGCAGACGGCTTTCTGGCCACCGCTGGGTGTCTGCCCAGCTCCCAGGGATGTGCAGTTGCCTGAGACACCTGTCAGATGCCCTGGGAGACGTAGCCTGTGCCTGCTGGGCTCAGTGGCCTGGGGTGGGGTGGGTGACTTTCTGAATAAAAGGAAATGCCCCCAGGTAACAGACCGTCCTGCCAGGGACACTCCACATGTAGAGGCAAAAATGATTTCTTGGCCAGGTGCAGTGGCTCGTGCCTGTGGTCCCAGCACTCCGGGAGGCTGATGTGGGTGGGTGGCTTGAGATGAGTTTGATACCAGCTTGGGCAAAATGGCAAAACCTTATTTCTAGGAAAATCAACAACAACAACAAATATTAGCTGGGCATGGTGGTGTGCGCCTGCAGTCCCAGCTTCTCGGGAGGCCGATGTGGCAGGATCACCTGAGCCCAGAAAGGTTGAGGCTGCCATGGGCTGAGATGGTACCAGTGCCCGCTAGCCTGGGCAGCATGGTGAGGCCCTGTCTCAAAAAAAAAAGGAAAGAAATGATCGTTAACAATGCAGTGATAACGTAGGTGACCGGTATGTTTGCAGGTAGCTCAGGCGGTCGCCTGCATTGTCACTGTGGACGTGTTGTGTGCATTGTTGGAGGACATTTCAGTACCGTCTGTGTGCTGGACACTGTGCATATGGGCTCACGGAGTCAATGGTTACTCCCTGGGATTATTTCAATGCCCATTTCACAGAAGGGGAAACTGAGTTCCAGAGAGGTGCATTGGCTGGGGCTTTGAACCCATGTCATGCGTTGTGTGTTATAACCAGTAGAACAAAGAGTCGGGAGCATTTAATCCCCCTTCACTCCAGGAAGTCCTCCCTCTTGGCCTGCCTGGCAGCCCCTCCCCCGGTCATCTGTGGGCAGCCAGTCCTTCCTCAAGCCCCTTGGGCATTTGCAAACAAAATGCTTGTGAAACCGTGAGTTGCATCTTCCCATGCACGACACCTGTCCCTGTGACTCTGTGCCTGGGCAGCCCCTCTCCTGGGGAGAGTCCTCTGTGGCAGGTGCGGTCAGCATGGGAGGGATGGGGAGGACACAGAGGGCCCCAGCGCTTCTGCTGATTGACTCCAGCAAGCTCCTGCCACAGACGGTGCATTTGCCCGGCAGAATTGAGTGTCACTGTGTCTCAGCACCCTGTTCTCTAGGCCATGGTGATGGGTGATCTGCCTGGAGAATTATGGCCACAGAGAAAGCACAGAACTGGCCAGGATGGGCCTCTGGCTGCTCTGCTCTTGCCCCAACGTCTTTGGGCTTTGGGGAGTGTTGGGTTTATTTCCCTTGCTGTAGTAAGTGGTACATTGCAGTGGAGAGCAGCTCTGCCGTGTTGCTGTGTGACCTTGGGCAGGCCAGTTGGCCTCTCTGGGCCTTGGTTTTCTTATCTTTGAAATGGGGGTTTTCTTATCCATGAAACATATCTCAGGTAGCTATGAGTATTAAATAAGGTAGTTTATATAAAGCTGAGATTGTGGTAAGCAGCCACATACTGTCACCTGTTCCTGTTGTCATTAGTGGTGATGGCTGCATCACCCGTGTCCCTATGGCATGTGCCACATGTGGATTGTTGGGTCTAAAACACGCCTTTCTTGTCAAGGCCGTCCACTGGCCTGTTGAGACCTCAGCTTTGCACACAGGTCCTGTTACAGGCAGAGCAGGGGACGCTGGGGCCTCCACCTGTTCTCTGCAGAGCCTTCCACGTGGGCTTCATGAGTGTGCAGGGTTCAGGGACTCAGAATGATGGGGTACCCAGCAGCAGCCCTCCAGCTCTTTCTGGGGACTTTGGCAGCCTTGATACCCCCCACCCCCTGATTCCCACCCTCAGTCCATGTGTGCACGTGTGCAGGGCCTGGGGACAGAGGTGAGTCTGTGTCACAGGGAGAGCCCCAAGAGAGGGGGCCCCCTCCTCCCGTGGGAACTCCAGCTGTCTGGGCTGCTCTGCCACCCCCAAGCCTGGGTGGGTAGTGTGTGTTCCTCCTTGTTGGCCTTCTTAGACCCCAGTGGCTTTTCCTGACATGGTTGAGCCTTTGTTTGTTGGAAATCTTGACCTGCTATCTTTTACTGAAGAGAGAGGAGGGGGCCTGGGAAGTGGGGATGGCGTAGGGTCTGCAGCTGCCGATTCGGTTAGGGGCTGGCACTGTGGTGGGCTTGGGGCCTTTGGTGTTAGCCAAACAGAGCTGACTCCTGCTTTGTCGAAGCCTCCCCCCAGGTGCCACGGCGTGACCTGGGCGAGTGACAGGATCCTTCGCTGTAACCCTCAGCTGCCTGGTCTTTGGGTTGCAGATAACAGCACCTACCTAAGTTGGGGGTCATGTTAGCTTACCTTTGCTGCCTCGCTGACCACCCCACACAAGGGGTAGAACAACACCTGCTTGCCTGCTGTGCAGTCTCTCCAAAAAGCAGTCCAAGGCAATCCATGAATGGGCAAAGCTGTGTGCCAGTAAAACGCTACTTACCAAAACAGGCTTGGGCTAGCATTGGCCGTGGGCGGTCGTTTGCTGACCCTGGTTTATTTAGTTCATGGTTCTGCAAATTGCCCACTGGAGCCAGGCTCAGTTCTCATTCATTGCTCACTGGCTGCTTTGTGCTGGGCTCCCGAGGGCAGCAAGAGGGGAGCTTCAGGATGCCATGGTCTGCAGTCTCTGCTTGTGTTACGTTTGCTGTTGTCCCTTTGGTTTTATTGACGTGGCTGGAGGCAACAGAGTGACCATTTCCAGGGCCGTTGTGGGAGAGGACTTCCTGAGATGGGAGGTCCAAGAGGCAGGGCTGATTGGGGCCGTTATGGTGACCGCCGCCCAGGCCTGCGGTACAGCCCTGCCTGCGCCAGGTCCCTCCCGGCCGCCACCTGCAGTGCTGCGCTCTGGGCACGGAAAGCCTCAGGGACTATGGAGGTACCACACCGGGTGTGTGTGTGTCTGTGTGTGTGTGTGTGTGTGTGTTTTGAGATGGAGTCTCACTCTGTCAACCAGGCTGGAGTTCAGTGGTGTGATCTCAGCTCACGGCAACCTCCACTCCCTGGGTTCAAGCGATTCACCTGCCTTCACCTCTGGAGTAGCTGGGACTACAGGTGGATGCCACCACATCCGGTTGATTTTTGTATTTTCAGTAGAGATGGGGTTTCACCATGTCGGCCAGGCTGGTCTGGAACTGCTGACCTCAAGAGACCCACCAGCCTCGGCCTGCCACAGTGCTGCGATTATGGGCGTGAGCCCCCACACCTGGCCTCACATTGGGTTTTAATGTTTTTACTGGTCACAGCATTTTGTGGTTTGACCAGGAGGCAGAACGCATGTTTTCATTTTATGCCTGAATAATTTTGCATGGTGACTGTTGCTGAGCTAATTTCAGCCTGCCCCGTTGCCTTCTCTGGCCGCTGAGCTGGGGACAAGGAGAATGAGGAGCGTTCTGTGGATGGTGAGACGGGCCCCCAGCAGCGTCCCCCTCAGTCTGGTCCTGCCTTTCACACAGTGTCCGTGGAGGGGTGGAGGAGGCTGAGCAGGAAGAACAGAAGCTCCAGCCTGACTTCCTCCTGGTCCTGGTCGTGCCGCCCGCACCTGCTGGTCTGGCCTTAGTTTTGTCATCAGGAGAATGGGTGCATCTGATAAAGTCACGTTGCTTCTGGCACAGCCTTTAGCAAAGGCAGCTGGCAGGGTGGGAGACAGTGCACACACATGGGAGGAGAGCCTGTGCCCACGTACACAGCAGCCAATCCCTACCGGCTGTGTCACGTGGACCTCAGGAGGGGGCTTCCGACAAAAAACCGGGGATCGGAGGCCCTCCTGTCCCCCGCACGCCTGTACACACTGGCTTTTTGCCTCCAGTGTTTTCCCCTTGTGCCATGAAGCAGATTCTGAACCTTTGTGAGCTGTTGAGAATGAGAGGTTCTTTTTATTTCCTTTGTGGAGGTAAAATACATGTAACATGATATTAACTTTTTTTTTTTGAGATGGAGTTTTACTCTTGTTACCCAGGCACGGTCTCAGCTCACTGCAACCTCTACCTCCTGGGTTAAAGTGATTCTTCTGCCTCAGCTACCCAAGTAGCTGGGATTATGGGTACCTACCACCACGCCTGGCTAATTTTTTGTATTTTTAATAGAGACAAGATTTCACCATTTTGGCCAGAGTAGTCTCAAACTCCTGACCTTAAGTGATCTAACCCCCTCGGCCTCCCAAAGTGCTGGGATTACCAGCGTGAGCCACTGCGCCTGCCCAAAATTAACCTTTTTAAAGTGCACAATTCAGTGGCACGCAGGTGAATTCCAAGAGTTCTAGCCTCCATTGCCCTAGCAGGAAACCCCAAAGCCATCAGCACTCACTCCAGGCCCTGCCGCAGCCCCTGCCGGCCCGGCTCTGCTTTGTTTCTGTGGCTTTGCTACTCTGGACGCTCCGTGGAAATAGTCATGCAGTGTGTGGCCCACTGTGCCTGGTGTCCTCCAGCCGGCGTCGAGGATGGGGGACGCATGTGCACGGTTCCCCACACAGAACACTGTGGACCCCAGGCACCAGCCGGATCTCCAGCGAATGCCAGCGGGGCATCCTCTAGTTCAGTTCCATCCTGACCCTGTCTACCTGGAGAGGGTGTAAGATCCCACGGGTGAGGGCCTCCCTCCCACAATACTGCCCCACTTCCAGAGCTAATATCCCAAGTCCCGGGGCGGGTCTCCTGTGCTGCTAACCCATCGGCTGTAAATTGGGTTCCCACAACCCCCTTCGTGGGTTCAGGAATTTGTGACAATGGCCCCCAGAACTGAGGGAAGCGCTTGACTCTATTCGTTAGTTAGTCGTAAAGGATACAATGAAGGATGAGATGAAGAATCACATGAAGCCGTGTGTAGGGTGAGGTGTCCCTTCGGAGGTGGGGGCACCTGCCTCCTGGCATGTGGGAAGCTCTTCGGTTCTCCTGCAAGTAAGTGTGTGTGTGTGTCTGTGTGTGTGTGTGTGTGTTTGAGACAGAGTCTCGCTCTGTCACACAGGCTGGAGTACAGTGGTGCGATCTCAGCTCACTGAGACCTCCATCTCCTGGGTTCAGGTGATTTTCCTGCCTCAGCCTCTTACGTAGCTGGAATCACAGGTGTTCATCACCACACCTGGCTAATTTTTGTATTTTTAGTAGAAGTGGGGTTTCACCATGTTGGCCGGGCTGGTCTCAAATGGGGTTTCACCATGTTGGCCAGGCTGACCGGGCTGACCTCAGGTGATTTGCCCACCTCAGCCTCCCAAAGTGCTGGG
Source organism: Cebus imitator (assembly GCF_001604975.1). NCBI lineage: Eukaryota > Metazoa > Chordata > Mammalia > Primates > Cebidae > Cebus > Cebus imitator. The sequence goes on along the minus strand of NW_016107878.1, from coordinate 1,215,920 downwards.
ATTACAGGCGTGAGCCACTGGGGCCTGCCTGCGTTTTTATAGAGCTTAATCTCCGGTACCTTCTGGAGCTCAGTGAGTGGAGCCAGAAGTTCCCACCTTCTTAGACACCTGTGTTCCTGGTGACCAGTCCCATTCTGAGACTGGGGCCCCCACCCTGTATTGCCCCATTAGCATAAGCTCTGACGGGATGAAAAGGGGCTCACTTCTGCTCCACAGGAAGTTCTGAGGGTGTTAGGATCTCCGTACTGGGAGCCAGGGACAAAGTCCAGTGTACTTCTTATACCACAGAGGATAGTTCGTGCTGTGGTGTGGATCAGTGATTCCTTCCTTTTTACGGTGGCAGATGCTCCGTTTACAGTAGCTCATGTTTTGTGTCTGCACTGTGTGTTGATGAGTTTCTGCATTTTGGCTCTTGTACCTGGTGCTGCCATGAACACTTGTATACAACTTTTGAACGTTAGAGGGGTAGGGCGCGACATTTCCTCCCTCTGTTCGTGGGGTGTCTGTGGGGCAGCAGGGAAACCTGGGCATGCCCATCCAGTGCCCAGGACTCCAGGATGAGTGTGGTCACTCATTCCCTCTTGACAGAAGAGGACATAGAATTAGCCCGAACTCAGGCAGTGGGGAAGCCGTGGAGGAGGCTGGGGTCAGCAGGGTGGGCTGCTCCGGAGACCAGGCTCCTGCTTTATGGCAAATTCCAGAAAAGGGGCCCGAGACTTGAGCCAGCTGGGTCTAGCTGGCTACAGCCAGGCCTCCCCAACCCCCATGCAGAGCCCAGCAAGTGGAGGGTGAGTCTGTAGGGGGCATTTCCTTTGGGTCGCAGAGCTGTTTCACAACTCCTCACAATGATGGTTTCCACCTCTGTAAGAGTAATGAGCACCTCCAAAAATTGATGCATAGCTGCAGGCTACCATTTTATTATTATTATTTATTTTTGAGAAGGGTCCTGTTCTGTCGCCCAGGCTGGAATGCAGTGGCACTATCTCAGCTCACTGCAGCCTCTGCCTCCTGGGTTCAAGCAGCTCTCCTGACTCAGCCTCCTGAGTAGCTGGGATTACATGTGCCACCACGCCCGGCTAATTTTTGTATTTTTAGTAGAGATGAGGTTTTGCCATGTTGGCCAGGCTGGTCTGAAGCTTCTGACCTCATGTGATCCTCCCGTCTTGGCCTCCCAAAGTGCTGGGATTGCGGGCATGAGTTACTGCACTCGGCTGGCTGGCTGGGAGGCTAACATTTTAAATAGTTGAGTAATTTAGTTACTTGATATTGGGGGAAGAAGCATCCCCTTTAAAGGATGCTGTTAAAAATTCCGAGAACGTCCAGTTTCGGATTTCTTAGAGAATTTATTCAGGTGTAATTTACACACCGTTGTGATTCGCCCTTTGAAAACCTGCAGTGCTGTGTTTTTTAGTAAATTAGCAGGATCGTGCAACCATTACAATTGATTTAGGGACTTTTACAGACCCCATGACCATCAGCCCTGCTCCCCACTCCAATCTCCCCTCCTTTTCCCAGCCCCTGGCCACCACTGATCTGCCTTCTGTCTGGAGCGTTCACCTGTTCTGAGTGTTTCACGTAAATGGAATCATGCAAAATGAGGTCCTTTGTGACTGGCTTCTTTCACTTAGCATCATGTAACCGAGGTTCATCCGTGCCGTAGCCTGGGTCAGGGCTTTATTCTTTTTGATGGCTGAATCATGTTCCGTTTTAAGGCTGGACCATGATGTGTTTACGTGTTCATCAGCCCAGGGACGTTTAGGTTACCTCCACTTTTGGGCTGTTATGAGGAATGCTGCAATGAACATTCATACACACTTTTTTTTTTGGTAGAGATGGGGTCTCCTGTACTGCAGGCTGGCCTCAAACTCCTGGACTCAAGCCCCCTTCCCACCTCGGTCCCCCAAAGTGCAGGGATGACAGGTGTGATCCATTGTGCCTGGCCTACACGTTTTTGTGTGGGTGTATGTTGTATCATTTTTAGTTGTATGCCTAGGAGTGGAATTGCTGGTTCTTACTGAAACTACGTGAATTTTTTGTTCCTTTGTTTTACTTAACTTTTTTTTTATTTCATTTTAGGTTTTGGGGTACACGTGAACTTAAACTTTTTACGGTTAAACTTTGAACAGTGTAGAGATTAGGGGTTCCAACTCCCACACAGTCAAAAGTCCAGGTGTAACTTCTGAGTCCCCCAAAACGTAACCACTGAGCGCCTACTATTGACTGGAAACCTTACGGATAACGTCAACAGTCCATTAGCACATGTTTTGTATGTTAGATGTGTTATATACTCTATTCTTACCTGAGTGAGCTAGAGAAAAGAACATGTTATTAAGAGGATCATGAAGAGAAAATCCATTTGCTCTTCCTTGAGTGAAAGTGGATCATAGTGAAGATCTTCATCTGCATCGTCTTCATGTTGAATGGGCTGAGGAGGAGGGGAAAGAGGAGAAGAGGGACAAGGGGAAGAAGGGGGAGAGGTAAAGAGGAGGAAGAGGAGGAGGAAAAGGGGTTGGTCTTGTTGCCTTAGGGGCGCAGAGGTGGGACAATATCCATGTGTAAGTGGACTCGTGAAGTTCAAACCTGTTTTGCTTAAGGACCAACTGTACTTATTATTTTTGAGATGGAGTCTTTCTGTGTTGCCAGGCTGGAGTGCAGTGGTGTGACCTCAGCTCACTACAACCTCCGCTGCCCAGGTTTAAGCGATTCCGCTGCCTCAGCCTCCTGGGTAGCTGGGACTACAGGTGCGCACCACCATACCCGGCTAACTTTTTACCAGAGACAGGGTTTCACCATGTTGGCCAGGATGGTCTTGATCTCCTGACCTCACGTGATCTGCCCACCTCAGCCTCCCAAAGTGCTGGGATTATAGGTGTGAGCCACCACACCCTGCCTGTACTTTTAAGATAATTGCAGTTGTAAGAAATAGTACAGAGATAGACCCAGTTTACCCCCATAGTCTCATCCTGGGACAGTATGATAGCATCACGGCTGAGATGCTGATATTGACACAGTCAAGACTCAAATGCTGCCGTCCACACCAGGATCCTAACGGTGGCTTTGTATGGCCTGACACACTTCCTTCCACCCCCTACTTGCTCTGTAAGCCCTGGTAGCCACTAATCTGTTCTCCTTCTCTGTAATTTTGTCATTTCAATAATTATACAGAAATGGAATCACACAGTAAGTAGACTTTTGGGATCGGCTTTCCCTCCCTTGGTCAGCATCACTTTCTAGAGATTCACCCAGGTCTTGTGTATTAGGAGTTCTTCCTTATTGCCGAGTAATGTTCCATGATGTGGATGTATCAATTTGTTTAACCATTCACCTTCTGAAGGCCATCTGGGTGGTTTGTAGTTTTTGGCTGTTATGACTAAAGCTCCTAGAAACATTAGTGGACTGTATAAGCTTCTTTGTGAACATAAGTCTTTTTTTTTTTTTTTTTTTCTTGAAGACAGGGTCTGGCTCTGTCGCCCAGGCTGGAGTGCAGTGGCATGATCTTGGCTCACTGTAACCTCCTAGGCTCAAGCTTTCCTCCCACCTCAGCCTCCCAAGTAGCTGAGACTACAGGTGCATGCCACCACGCCCAGCTAGTTTGAGTATTTTTAGTAGAGGGTAGGTTTTGCCATGTTGCCCAGGCTGGTCTTGAACTCCTGGGCTCAGAGCGATTTGCCTGCCTTGGCCTCCCAAAGTGCTGGGGTTACAGGCGTGAGCCACTGCACCTGGGCCATGAACATAAGTCTGAATTTCTCTGGGATGAATGCCCAGGAGTGCAGTTTTTGGGTCACATTGGAATTACATGTTTAGGTTTTTAAGGAACTGTGACGATGTTTTCTGCAGCGGCTATGCCATTTTGTATTCCCACCAGCGATGTGTAACGTCCATATTCTTTATTTTTCTCACCAGCAGTTGGTGTCACCATTTTTTATTCTAGCTGTTTTGATGGGTTCACGGTCACATTTCATTCTATTTGCGTTTCTTTAATAGCTGGTGTGTTGAACATCTTTTTGTGTGCTTATTTGCCATCTGTATATCCTCTGGGAAAATGTCTTTTTCTATCTTTTGCTCTTTTAATTGGATTGTCAGATATGTATATATATATATTTAACTGTTGAGCTTTGAGAGTTGTTTATTCTAGACACGAACTATTTGTTAAATATGTGGTTTGCAAACATTTTTCCCCTGCTCTGGTTTTTCTTTTTCTCCTTTCAATAGGTCTTTCTCAGCAAGAGGTTTTAATTTGAATGAGAACTTACTGGTCAATATTTTTGTCTGTGGCTCGTGCTTTTTATATCGGGTCTACCAACTCATTTCCTGTCTCTAGATCCTGAAGATTTCCTCCCGTGCTTTCTAAAAGTTTTAGTTTTACATTTTACATGTAAGTTCATGATTCATTTTGAATTGATTTTTGTATAAGACATGATACGTAGGTTGATGTTCATTGTTTTAGTGGTGGGTGTCCTAATGCTCCAGTGTCGTTTGTTGAAAAGACAATCCTTCCTCCATTGAGTGGCTTTTGCCTCCGTCAGCAATCAGTTGGGCATATTTCTGTGGTTTTTTTCTGGGCTCTCTATTGAGTTCTGTTGCTGTGTGTCTGTCCCTCCTTGAGAACCATACAGCTTTGATTACTGTGCTGCATAACAATCTTGAAGCTGAGTAGACCGATTCCTCCCCCCGCCCTTTTTTTTTTTTTTTGAGGCAGAGTTTTGCTTTGTTGCCCAGGCTGGAGGCTACAGTGCGGTGGCGTGATCTTGGCTCACTGCAGGCTTTGCCGTCCAGGTTCAAGTGATTCTCTTACTTCAGCCTCCCAAGTTGCTGGGATTACAGGTGCACGCCACCACACCCAGCTAACATTTTGTATTTTTAGTAGAGATGGAGTTTCACCATGTTGACCAACTGGTCTCGAACTCCTGACCTCAAGTGATCCTCCTTCCTCCGCCTCCCAAAGTGCTGAATAATCTTGTCCATATCTACAAAAAAAATTTGCTGGGAATTTGACTGGAATTGTGTTCATCATCATCATCACCTGCACATCAGTTTGGGAAGAACTGACCTTTTGACTACTTTGAGTCTTCCAATCCATGAACAGGGTACATCTCTCAGTTTTTTTAGATCTTTGATTTGTTTTCATCAGTGTTGTGCAGATTTCAGCATACAATTCCTGAACATGTATTGTTAGATTTATACCTATTTCATTTTTTGAGCAAGTATAAGTGGTATTGTATCTTTAATTTTGGTATCTGCATGTTTATTGCTGGAGAATACAATTGATTTTAATATGTTGATCTGGTGTCTCGTGACCTTGCTCAACTTATTTATTTCTTGGAGTTTTTTTTAGGGGTGGGTGTTATGGTAATTTCCTTGTGATTTTCATGCTTTGTGCAAATAGGGACAGTTTTCTTTTCCAATCTTTTGTTTGTTTTTTGCCATATTACACTTATTAGAATGTCCAGCTCTATGTTGAGTAAGAATGGTGAGAATGGGCATCTTTGCCTTGGTCCTGATCATGCAGGAAAAGCATTTTGTCTTTATTTGGTGAATGTTGGCTTACGGTTTTCTGTAGATGTTCTTTATCATATGGAGGATATTTCCATCCTCTTTTAGGGAGAGTTTTTGTCATAAAAAGATGCTGAATTTTGTTAAATGCTTTTTCAGAGTTGATACGATCATTTTTTTCTGTTGATATTAGATTACATTGATTTTTTTTTTTTTTTAAATTGAACCAGCCTGGCATCCCTAGAATAAATGCTGTTTGCTCATGGTAGATAATTCTTTTGATATGTTGCTGAACTCTATTTGCTACTACTTTGTTAAAGATTTCTATGTCTGTATTCATGAGGACTTTTGACTTATGTTTGTATAAGGTATCTTTTTGTTTTTTATTTTTAATTTATTTATTTTTGAGATGGAGTCTCACTCTTGTCACCCAGGATGGAGTGCAGTGGCACAATCTCAGCTCACTGCAACCTCTGCCTCCCAGGTTCAAGTGATTGTCCTGTCTCAGCCTCCCAAGTAAGTGGGATTACAGGGGCCTGCCACCACACCCAGCTAATTTTTGTATTTTTAGTAGAGATGAGGTTTCACTATGTTGGCCAGGCTGGTCTCAGACCCCTGACCTCAGGTGATCCACCCGCCTTGGTCTTCCAAAGTGTGTGACCCACCGCACCCGGCCTGTAATCTTCTTTTTGTGCTCACTTTCTCTGGTTTTGGTATCAGGGTAGTAGTTGCTCCGTAAAATGAGAATTGAGAAACTTTCTCTCCTATTCTACTTTCTGGAAGAAATTGTGTAGAATTGGTATTAATTATTCTTTAAGCATTTCATAGAATTCTCCAGTGAACTCATTGAGGTCTAAACATTTCTTTTTCTGAAAACAAAACAAAACAAAATACAAAACTGGAATTTAAAAATTGTGAATTCAATTCCCTTAATAGTTGTAGGAAATTATTCAAGTTACCTGTTTCAAATTAGACAAGGTGAGGTAGTTTGTATTTCTTGAATAATTGCTTTATTTCATCTACATTGTCAAATTGATGTGTGTAGAGCTGATCTAGTATTCCCTTAGCATCTTTTTGATGTCTGCAGGGTCTGTAATGGTATCTTGTTTAATTCCTGGTACTGGTAATTTGTGTTTTCTTTTTTTCTTTGTCAGTCTTGTTAGAGTTTTGTCAATTGAATTGACTTTTACAAAGAGCCAGCTTATTTCACTGATTTTCTCTTTTTTTTTTTTTTTTTTTTTTTTTTTTTTTTTTTTTTTTTTTTTTTTTTTTTTTTTTTTTTTTTTGGCTCTCCTTTTTCTAGGAGAGGTAGGAACTTAGAATTTGATTTGAGATTCTTCTTCTTTTCTAACATATGCTATGAATTTTGCAAATACTTGAAAAGAATGTGAATTCTGCTGTAGTATGGTGAAATGTTCTACAACCATCACTTTGATCTTGTTGAACTCAATAATATGAAGAACTCATATTATTGAGTTCTTCTGTATCCTTGCTGATTTTCCTGTCTTATGGTATCAGTTGTTGAGAAAGGTTTGTTGAAGTTTTCTAAGTGTGGATTTATGTCTTCCTTCTTCAGTTCTATCCATTTTTGCTTCATGTATTTTGCTCCATTGTTTGGTACTTACACATTTAGAATTACTGTGTCTTCTTGGTGGAGTTCTCTCTCTCATCACTATGTAATGTTCTCTCTGTGGTAGTTTTCTTTGCCCTGAAATCTACTTTATCTAATAATAACATAGCCATGACGTTAATATTAGATAAATGCTTTCTTATGATTTATTTTTGTATAAGGTATCTTATTCCATCCTTTTACTTTCATCCTACCTATGTCATTATATTTGAAGCAAATTTTTATAGACCTCATATAATTGTATCTTTTAAAATCTGTACTCTGCCAGTCTCTGTCTTTTAACTGGTATGTTTTGACCATTTACATTTAATGCAATTATTGATATGTTAGGCCTTATATTTGTTATTTCAGGTTTTTATTTCTTTTATTTTTCTTGCCTTCTTCTGGGTGATGTTAACATTTTGGAACATTTTTTAGGGTTCCATTTTGATTCTTCTGTAGTCTTTATGAGTGCATCTCTTTGTATAGCTTTCTAAGTGGTTGCCCTAGGTATTATATCATGTGTACTTAACTTTATCATCTATTGTGATACCAATTTGGGTAAAATATACATTCTTACCTTCTTTTATGTCTCTTTACCCTTCTCCATTTATAATTGTTAAATATTTCCTCTGTATACATTTAAAATCACATCGGATTATGTTGTAATTTTTGTCTCAACTATCAGATATAATCTATAAAACTTGAGAAGGAAAGCCTATTATTATACTTATCAAAGTTTTTGCTTACCATACTCTTTTTCCCTTCCTTAATGTTCCAAAACTTATTATTATTTCTTTTTATTTAGAAAGGTTTCTTTAGCTACTTTTTAAGAATATGTCTGCCAATGACAAATTCCTTAGTTTCCTTTTACCTGAGACTATCTTCATTTTCCCTCCATTCTTACAGGATATTTTTGTTGTTATAGAATTATGGATTGAGAGTTCTTTTCTTTCATCACTTGAAAATTACTGTGCCACTTTGTTTTGGTCTCCACAGTGTCTGATGAGAAATACAAGTATTGCTATTCTCTGCCTGTTTTCAATATTTTTTCTTAGGCATTAGTTTTCAGAAGTTTAATTCTGATGTGTATTGGTGTGAATTTTCTTGGGTTTATCCTGTTGGGTTCATTCAGCTTCTGGAATCCGTAGGTTTATATCACTCACCAAATTTGGAGTATTTTGAGCACTTTTTCAGATGTTCCCTCTCTTATTGCTCCTTCTGGGATTTCAAGAGTTTAAAATTAGTTATTGAATTATTGTCCAACAACTCCCTGAGGCTCTGTTTATTTATTTTCAATCTGTTTCACTCTATTGTTCAGTTGGGTTAATGTCTGTTGTTCTGTCTTCCAGTTCAGTGATTATTTCCTCTGTCCCCTCCATTCTGCTGTTGAGTCCATTTACTAAGTCTTTTATTTCAGTTATTGTATTCTTTAGTTCTATCATTTTCTTTTTCTTTTTAATTCTTTTTTTTGGGGGGAGTTGGGGGACAGAGTTTCACTCTTGTTGCCCAGGCTGGAGTGCAGTGGCATGATCTTGGCTCACTGCAACCTCTGCCTCCTGGGTTCAAGTGATTCTCCTGCCTCCGTTTCCCAAGTAGGTAGAATTAGAGGCATCTGCCACCACACCTGGGTAATGTTTGTATTTTTAGTAGAGATGGGGTTTTGCCATGTTGGTCAGTTTGGTTTCAAACTTTTGACCTCAAGTGATCCACCTGCCTTGGCCTCCCAAAGTGCTGGGATTACAGGCATGAGCCACTGTGCCCGGCTGGTTCTTTCATTTTCACTTGCTTCTTTTTTATATCTTTGGTGAGAAGTACTTCTTTGGTAAGGCTTTCTGTTATTTCATCTGTTTCTAGGATGTTCATACTTGTTCATGGAAGCATTTATCATGGCTGCTTTCAACTCTTTGTCGGATTATTCTGACATCTCTGCCACCTCTGTGTTGGCATCCATTGATTATCTTTTTTCAGTTTGAAATCTTGCTGATCCTTGGTTTGATGGGCGATTTTCTATTGACACTTGGACATTTTTGTATTACGTCATGACATTTTGAGTCTTATTTGAACCTTTTTTGTAAGCTAACTTTTCCTGATACCACTTCCACAAGGGAACATGGGAAGGGGTGTCACCTCATTACTGGCAGGTGCAATAGAAACCCAGGCTCCCCGTGCTGCCTATACTAATGCCCGAGTGAAGAGAGGGTTTGTTACTGCCTGGGCGCGATGAATGTGCCAGCTCCTTCCTTTGGTTTATTTGATGCCACCCTGGCAGGGATTTGGTGCTTCATTACAGCCATGCAGGGTGGAAATCTAGACTCCCTACTTGGCCTTTGCTGCTGTGGGTGGGGCTGAGGCCACGGGTTTTCTTGTGGTGTCTGGCTGGAGTAGACCTGTTGTTGTCTACACATGTTGCCCTGTTAGCGGCCACTTTCCTAGTCTTCGACTAAAGAGAACACGCTTTTCTTGTGGTATTCTTCCTGCTCCTGTTGGCGTTTCTGAGTTGCTGGTTTATTCAGTACCATGTCTGGGATGGCATGAGGCAAGAAGAAAACCCACAGTTCACACCGTGCCCCTGGCCGGTCCGCCTTCTCTCCACCTTGTGCAGTGTTATGTTTGCTTTATATACAGCATCATGGTATTAGTTGTGTTTTGTGTGTGGAATAGGGAAAATGTGTCTACTCCATCTGCCCAGAAGCAAAAGTTCGGTCCCTGGTTTTTAGCTCAGAAATGTCAGAATCTACATGAAGGTTTAACATGTGCCACTCAGCAATCTCTGTCTGACCACACCTTGGTCTCACTGTCTTTCTGCAGGTCTGGAGATCTGTCCAGGCTCCCTGCTTTGGCCACCTAGAACACGGACCATTCCTGCTGTAAGAAGCCATCTGCGGGGCTCAGTCTGCCAACACCTCTGGTGAGTTAAAACTTTTTCCCCTGTCCTTGTCACCTGCAAGCCAATGGCAGTTGTCTGGGTTTGCTCCACCTCTCTCCCTTGGCACTGTGGCCAGGGGACTTTCAGTTTCTTGTTGTCAGACTCCATGTGCTTGTGTTGAGGTGGGAAGAGGGTGAGTGGCATTGTCACTGGTGCCCAGCTCGTGTGACCTAGGCGGGGCTATGAAAAAGGATTATGCCTCTGGCTTCAGGGCTGCTGTGAGCTGTCCTCACCGGAGTGCTCATACCAGACTTTTTCTTAGCCTACTCTTTTTTCCTTCGTAGTGTTCCAAACTCCTTCTTTTATGATTTCTTTTCTATTTAGAAAGGTTTCTTTAGCTATTCTTTTAGAATAGGCCTGCCAATGACAAATTCCTTCGTTTCCTTTCATCTGAGACTATCTTCATTTTCCCTCCATTCTTACAGGATATTTTCATTGCTGTAGAATTATGGATTGAATGTTCTTTTCTTTCATCACTTGAAAATTACCGTTCCATTTCGTTTTGGTCTCCACAGGGTCTGATGAGAAATACAAGTATCGCTATTCTCTGCCTGTTTTCAATATTTTTTCTTAGGCGTTAGTTTTTTACTCTTGTTGCCCAGGCTGGAGTGCAGTGGCACGATCTCGGCTCACTGCAACCTCTGCATCTTGGGTGGCAGCAGACAGATGAGTGGTACAGGTGCTTCCAGCTCCTCTCTATCATTTTCATGTGGATGGGGGTGCACCTGGTGGTGTCCAGGGGCAGGGAAGGGTGCAGTGAAGCCCAGGCACGTGTGTTCTGTGGGGGCCAGAGCATGGCTGGTGCACAGTGGCCCTTTTCTTGAGCGCCTCCTCTGTGCCTTGCTGGTATCACCTCACCTGTAACTTGTACTTAAAAGCCCCGTCTGCCAAATATCTTAACAGTGTTGACCCTGCCTACCACCTACTCCATGCCGAAAGTGGAATTACCACCATTTTCAGTGAGGACGCAGGCTCTCAACAGTTAGATGCTTGGTCGCGATCAGTCACATGGGTATTGAGTGGCTGAATCCAGCTTGGCTGACCGCACGCTGGGCTCCTGCTGGTATAGGACCCCATGGCCTTGTATACCAGGGGCCGTAAAGACAGACCTGTATGGTCCAGACTCCTGTGGGCAGTGTCTTAGTCCATCCTGCATTACAACCTGCCCAAGAAGCTGTATCAGATATGCTTTCCTCACTGTGTGCACCATGAGGTCTTAATACTGTGGAAGCACATGCAGCCATCCCTCGGTGTCTGGTGGGGATTGGTTCCTGGACCTGCTGTGAATACCAGAGTCCATGGATGCTGAAGTCCCTGTTTGAATATGGGACAGTATTTACATGTAACCTAGGCACACTCCCTGGCATGCTTTAAATCATCTCCAGATTATGTATGATACTTCAGCAATGTAAATGATATGTAAATGGTTGCTATACCGTATTGCTTAGGGAATAATGACAAGAAAAAAACGTGTGTGCATTTTCAATACAGAGGCAACTAAAAAATATTTCCTATGTGTGCATAGCTGGTTGAATTCAGGGTAACAGCAGCCATGCACACAGAAGCCTGACCTTGGGCCTGTTTATGAGGTGACTGTGTATCTGTGCTTCACCCTCCATGACTCCATGAGAATACACATCATGGGGTCCTGAAAACACAGCAGGCAGGAGCAGAGTGTCGGAGTCACAGCCCCAGGCAGGACCACCCAGGTTCTGGTCACTATCACAGTCGGGCAGTCTCGCCTGCCTGGTCTTCCTGTCTCCAGCTCCACTGCTCACCAATCCCGTCTGAAATCCAGTCCGACCCTCCCACTCCCCATGTTCAAGCCCTTCTCTGCACCCGCGTGTTCCTCCAAGTCTCTGAGCTCCCTCTCTGGCCTCTGCTGTCACTTCCCTCCCAGATGTGAACAGGCGTCCTCCTGGGTGGAAGGATGGTGATGCAGCTCCGTGGAGGGTGCTCCTGCCTTCCCCGGCTGCCATGGCCGAGGGCTGAGTCTGCGCCCTCCAGCCTCCCTCGTCTCTGGCGATGCTGCGTACTTGTCCCTTGTGCAGAACCACTGGCATAGTACGTGGCTCCTGCTCGAACGCTGTCATGAGGATGCATATGAGAACGTGTGACTCTGCTGGAGAAGGTGGTCCACCCCTTTATCCTAGAGCAGGGGCAGACTCAGGGAAGGACATTAGTCCACTGGGAAGGAGCACCTGTCCCTGCAGGCCTGGGATTGAGCCATAAGGTGTTGTCAGCAGTCAGCTGCCTGTGGCTTCCTCGGGGCTTGAACTTGGGACTTGCTCTTTATTCATTCTGCCTCCCGGCGCTGCGGCAGAGCTGAAGCCCATGGTGTGCGTGCTCTTCTGCCTTTGGAAGGCGCCTGTGTCCGGCCAGCGGGGCCTTGGTTCGCAGCTGGGACCTGTCTCCCTGAAACCCCCTTCTTAGCTCCTCCGGGAGCATCGTGAGAAATGAGTACTTGGCCGGTTGGGTTGAGCTTTTGCTTGTCACTGGGAGCCTGTGTCTTGGGAGCTGCTGTTGGCTTGCTTCCCACTGCCACCCACCTTGGAGGCTGTGATTCAAGGGAAGGAGAGAAGGAAAAGCTGGTCTGGGCAACTCACGAAGGCTGGGAGTGAATTTGTTTTGGTTTTGTTTTTCCAGCCAGGGCACTTTCTTTTTCTTTCTGTATCTTTCTTTTTTTCTTTTTTCTTTTTTTTGAGGCAGTCTCACTCTATTACCCAGGCTGGAGTGCAGTAGCACGATCTCTGCTCACTGCAACCTCCGCCTCCCAGGTTCAAGCAATCCTTCTGTCTCAGCCTCCCCGGTAGCTAGGATTACAGGCATGCACCACCATGCCTGGCTAATATTTGTATTTTTAGTAGAGACGGGGTTTCGCCATGTTGGCCAGGCTAGTAAGAACTCCTGACCTCAGGTGATCCACCCGCCTTGGCCTCCCAAAGCGTTGTGATTACAGGTGTGAGCCACCGCGCCTGGCCTGCTCAGGGCACTTGTAGCCTGCACAGTTGGCGACCTTGGGACAGGGGAGCTCCCTGGGAAGATCAGTCACCTCAGCTGGAGGCAGGATGGTGGTGCTGGGTGCGGTGGGTGGGGTTTTCCTCTTGGGGATGTTGATGCTCTGGGAGGCCCAGGGGGTGCCACTCCTGGCCCAGGGAAGCCTGAGGCAGCATCACCGACCTGGCCAGGTTCATCTGGGCGTTTCTCCCTCCAGCAGCTTCTCCTGCTTCCTTAGGTATCTCAGTTCCGCCCTAATGGGAGCCACCAAGGGAACCTGCCCTCAGTGGCTCTCCTGGCGTCCTCAGACCACCATTCATCATGAGCATCGGTGTGTGGGCATTTCACGCCCCCATGCCATGGCTGCGGCATCGGAGACTCCCAGCACCTAAGCACCTGTGCACATCCTGGGTTTCCAGCCTTGTCTACTGATCACCTCCCTTTGCTGCTCAGAAAAAAGATGGAAAATAACCCTCAAGTAGTAATTTAGTGAGCAGCCAGGGTATCGTATAATTAGTGGCAGAACGGTTCCACTTAGTAGCAGAATTAATTGACAGTGTTGAAGTTCTCTTTGACTGTTCAAGATGTTAGATTAGGTGAATTTGAAGATTTGATTTTTCTTGAGGTGTTCTTTGTTATTGCCTCAAATTACATTTTCTGCTTGTGGGTGTGATCAGATACCCCAAATGATTAATGGCATGACCAAGAAGTTATGCTCAAGGGGATCCTCCTGGGTGGGGAAACATGATATCAAGTGGCATTTGCCAGGGCAGGGCTTGGGTGAGGACCCTGTCCTCTGCAGCTGCGCTCCAGCCACCATGTCCTGCTGGGCACCCACTGTGTCGTGCCTGACCAGAAACTGGGTCCAGTCCTGCCCATTGCTTGACTTTGTAAATGAAATTTTGTTTTTATTTTTAAAGTCTTAGTAAAATGCGCATAATACAGAATTTACTATCTTCATCATTTTCCTTTCTTCAAGACAGAGTTTTGCGGTGTTGCCCAGGCTGGAGTACACTGGTATGATCTCGGCGCACTGCAACCTCTGCCTCCTGGGCTCAAGTGATTCTCCTGACTCAGCCTTCCGAGTAGCTGGGATTACAGGTGCCTGCCACCACGCCTGGCTAATTTTTGTATTTTTAGTAGAGGCGGGGTTTCACCATATTGGTCATTCTGGTCTTGAACTCCTGACCTCAAGCGATCCACCTGCCTTGGCCTCCCAAAGTGCTGGGATTGCAGGCGTGAGCCACCACGCGCGGCCCATCTTCACCATTTTCAAAGTCTACCGTTCAGTGGCACTAAGTAGATGTATGTGGCTGTGGAACCATCACCACCCGTGTCCAGAACTTTTCCATCTCCCCAAACTGAAAGTCTATCCCCACTGACCCCTCCCCACCTCCACATTCGTCTTCCACAGCCGCTGACAACCACCATTCAGCTTTCTGTCTCTGTGGATTTGCACATGCTGGGAAGCTCATGGGAAGTGGGTGCATGTGAATTTGTCCTTTTGCGCCTGACTCCCTTCACTTAGCACAGTGTCCTCCAGGGCCACGCACACCGTGGCATGTATTGGAACGCCATTTCTTTTTCAGTCTAAGAAGGTCTTCTTGTGTGGATGGTCCACACCTTGTTTACACATTCGTCTGCTGGTGGGTGCTGGGTCGCTCTCACGTTTTGGCTGTTGTGAATAGCGTTCCTGTGAACGGCGGTGTACGGATATATCTCTTTGAGACATCCATCCGTTCTTTTGGGCATATACCTCCCCAGAAGTGGAATTGCTGGTTCATGTGGTTTTTTTGTGTTTAATTTTTGGAGAAACTGCCATACTGTTTTCTACAGTGATTCCACGATTTTACATTCCCAACAAGGCTCAAAGGAGCCAATTTCTCTACATCCTTGTCAATGCTTATGTATATATTGTTTCTTTTGAGACAGGTTCTCACTCTGTCACCCAGGCTGGAGTGCAGTGGCACAATAAAGCTCACTGCAGCCTCGACCTCCCAGGCCCAGGCAATCCTCCCATCTCAGCCTAGCAAGTGGCTGAGACCACAGGCATGCACCATCATGCCTGGCTAATATTTTTTTATTTTTATGTTTTGCAGAGACTTGGCAGGGGGCTGGTCTTGAACTCCTGAGCTCAAGCAATTCTCCCACCTTGGCAATTCACCCACCTTAGCTTCCCCAAGTGCTAGGATTTCAGGTGTGAGCCACCACATCTGGCTTGTTTTTTTCCCTTAAATTTTTAATTTAATTTAATTTGATTATTTTTGAGATGGAGTCTTACTCTGTTGCCCAAGCTGGAGCGCGGTGGTGTGATCTCAGTTCACTGCAACTTCTACCTCCTTGGTTCAAGTGATTCTCCTGTCTCAGCCTCCCTAGTAGCTGAGATTACAGGCACCCACCACCATGCCCACCTAATTTATTTTCATTTTTATTTTTAGTAGAGACAGGGTTTCACTATGTTGCCCAGGCTAATCTCGAACTCCTGACCTCAGCTGATCTGCCCATCTCAGCCTCCCACAGTGCTGGGATTACAGGTTTGAGCCTGTTTTTTTCTGTTTTTTAAAACAGCCATCCTAGGGGGTGTGATGGGGTATCTCATTGTGGTTTTGGTTTGCATTTTCCTATTGATTAGTGATGTGGAGGATCTTCTTATGAGCTTATTGGCTCTTTGAATATCTTCAGAAAAATGTCTATTCAAGTTATTTGCCCATTTTTGAATTGTTGGGTTGTATGAATTCTTTATATATTTTAGGTGCTAATCCCTGGTCAGCTGTGTAATTTGTGGTATTTCCTGCCAATCTGCTTTCCTTCTGTGAATAAAGTTTTATTGGCACCCAGCCACGCTCATCTCTTTCCACGTTGCGTGTAGCAGACTTGCGTCCTTGTGACAGACTGCATGCTCTGCAGAGCTGAAAGTAGTTACCAGCTGCCCTGTTGCAGAAAACTTAGTGGACCCTTGTTTTAAGTGGTCTCAGCACATTGCAATGCCTAGAACTGAGCCACTTTTCTCTGATGCGATTCTGAGAAATGCTTACTCCTCATCTGGCTTCTCTAAATCCTGGCGTGTGGGGCACTCCCTGTGATGCCATCCTCAGGGTCTGAAGCTTGCCCACAGAGCTTTGGGTAAGCTCCGTTACTTACTTCTGCAATCTCTGTAGGATGCTGACCCCCTATGGGGTGCACAGATGCCGCCCTCTCTGGGTGCCCCATAGAGAAGGCTGCTTGAGGCTCCTCCCTGCTGGGGGCTGCAGAAGAGGGAGGCATTCAGGCACAGTCTCCAGCCCTGCTGGAAGAACAAGGCTGGGCTGGGAGGCAGGACAGCAAGTCTGGGGCTTCCTTCCTGGTGAGTTACACCCAGTGCTCTGTTTATACTGCTATTGCAACTTGTGTCTGGTTCAGGGGTCATTCACCGTTCACATGAGTCTTTCCCATCAAGGGACCTTGGAGTAGATGGAGGTTGGGTGCGTAGGTGCTCTCTGCTGATGGGGACAGCTGGCTGGTGAGAAGGTAGTGATGAAGGTTCCAGACCCTGCCCTCACTCTGCTCATCCCTGGACACCACAGGTTTTTTTTTATTTCAATTTAAAAATAAAACACACATGAGCAGCTTGATTGAGGTGTAATTTACATGCCCTGCATGCCGCCCGCCCAAAGGGAATTCAGTTCAGTGGTTTTTAGTATAGTCGTGTGCTGCTTAACAATGGGGATATATGTTCTGAGAAATGCAGTTAGGTGACTTCTTCGCTGTGTGGGCATAGTAGTGTACACTCGCACAGACCTGGGCTGTGTGGCGTAGCCTGCTGCTCCTGGGCTACAAGCCTGTGCGGCAGGTTGCCGTGCTGCATACTTTAGGCAGCTGTAACACACTGGTTAAGTTGTGTTACAGTGTTCGTCTGTTTCCACACTGCTGGTAAAGACATACCCGAGAATGGATGGCAGCAGGCAAAGAGAGAGCTTGTGCAGGGAAACGCCTGTTTTGAAAACCAGCAGATCTCGTGAGACTCATTCACTATCAAGAGAACAGCACAGGAAAGACCCACCCCATAATAATTCAATCACATATGGGAATTGTGGGAGTTAACCAGTTCCTCCTGCAACACCTAGGAATTGTGGGAGTTACAGTTCAAGATGGAATTTGGGTGGGGACACAGCCAGGTGCAGCTGCCAAGGAGACTGACCAAGGATGGAGCTTGCAGGACTGGTGATGCTCAGGGTGAAGCAGGGAGTCTGTGGTCAGTGAATGTGAAGGACTAGGAAGTAACCAGACACTGCTGTAGGCTTTGTAAACACTGAACGCAGGCTACACTACATTTATTTTGGAAAAAAGTTACATGAATAATAAATTGACCTTAGCTTATCCACCATGGTCAAGTAGGCTTCATCCCTGGGATGCAAGGCTGGTTCAACATACGCAAGTCTATAAATGTAATTCACCACATAAACAGAACCAAAGACAAAAACCACATGATTATCTCAATTGATGCAGAGAAGGCCTTCCACAAAATTCAACAGCCCTTTATGCTAAAAACCCTCAATAAACTAGGCATCGATGGTACGTATCACAAAATAATAAAAGCTATATATGACAAACCGACAGCCAATATCATACTGAATAGGAAAAAACTGGAAACATTCCCTTTGAAATCTGGCACTAGACAAGGATGCCCTCTCTCACCACTCCTATTCAATATAGTATTGGAAGTTCTAGCCAGAGCAATCAGGCAAGAGAAAGAAATAAAGGGTATTCCATTAGGAAAGGAGGAAGTCAAACTGTCTCTGTTTGCAGACAACATGATTGTATATCTAGAAGACCCCATCGTCTCAGCCCAAAATCTCCTGAAACTGATAAGCAACTTCAGCAAAATGTCAGGATAGAAAGTCAATGTGCAGAAATCACAAGCATTCCTATACACCATAAAAGGCTTAAAGAGAGCCAAATCAAGAAGCAACTGCCATTTACAATTGCCACAAAGAGAATAAAATACCTAGGGATACAACTAACAAAGGATGTAAAGGACCTATTCAAGGAGAACTACAAATCACTGCTCAAGGAAATAAGAGAGGACACAAACAGATGGAGAAACATTCCATGCTCATGGTTAGGAAGAATCAATATTGTGAAAATGATCATACTGCCCAAAGTAATTTATAGATTCAATACTATCCCCATCAAGCTATCTATGACCCTCTTCACAGAACTGGAAAAAAACCTTAAACTTCATATGGAACCAAAAGAGAGCCCACAGAGCCAAGACAAATCTAAGCAAAAAGAACAAAGCTGGAGACATTATGCTACCTGACTATACTACAAGGTTACAGTAATCAAAACAGCATGGTACTGGTACCAAAACAGAGATATAGACGAATGGAACAGAACAGAGGCCTCAGAGGCAATGCTACACATCTATGACCATCTGATCTTTGACCTGACAAAAACAAGCAATGGGGAAAGGATTCCTTGTTTAATAAATGATGTTGGGAAAACTGGCTAGCCATGAGCAGAAAGCAGAAACTGGACCCCTTGCTGATATCTTACACTAAAATTAACTCAAGATGGATTAAAGACTTAAACATAGGCCTAACACGTAAAAACCCTAGAAGAAAACCTAGGCAAAACCATTCAGGACATAGGCATAGGCAAGGACTTCATGACTAAAATACCAAAAGCATTGGCAACAAAAACCAAAATAGACAAATGGGATCTAATTAAACTCCAGAACTTCTGTACAGCAAAAGAAACAATCATTAGAGTGAACCGGCAACCAACAGAATGGGAAAAACTTTTGCAATCTACCCATCTGACAAAGGGCTAATATCCAGAATCTACAAAGAACTAAAACAGATTTACAAGAAAAAAAAAACCCATTCAAAAGTGGGCAAAGGACATGAACAGACACTTTTCAGAATAAGACATACATGAGGCCAACAAACATGAAAAAGTGCTCATTATCACTGGTCATCAGAGAAATGCAAATCAAAACCACATTGAGATACCATCTCACGCCAGTTAGAATGGTAATCATTAAAAAATCTGGAGACAACAGATGCTGGAGAGGATGTGGAGAAATAGGAACACTCTTACACTGTTGGTGGGAGTGTAAATTAGTTTAACCATTGTGGAAGACAGTGTGATGATTCCTCAAGTACCTAGAAATAGAAATTCCGTTGGACCCAGCAATCCCATTACTGGGTATATATCCAAAGGATTATAAATCATTCTACTATAAGGACACGTGCACACTAATGTTCATTGCAGCACAGTTTACAATAGCAAAGACCTGGAACCAACCCAAATGCCCATCAATGATAGACTGGACAGGGAAAATGTGGCACGTATACACCATGGAATACTATGCAGCCATGAAAAACTATGAGTTCGTGTCCTTTGTAGGGACATGGATGAATCTGGAAACCATCATTCTGAGCAAACTGACACAAGAACAGAAAATCAAACACCGCATGTTCTCACTCATAGGTGGGTGTTGAACAATGAGAACACATGGACACAGGGAGGGGAGCACTACACACTGGGGTCTGTTATGGGGAAATAGGGGAGGGAGAGCAGTGGGTAGGAACGTTGGGAAGGGTTAACGTGGGGAGAAATGCCAGATATAGGTGGCGGGGAAATGGAGGCAGCAAACCACATTGCCATGTGTGTACCTATGCAACAATCCTGTTTTGCACATGTACCCCAGAACCCAAAGTACAACAAAATATATTAAAAAAAAAAAACAAAAACAAAAACTAAAACACACATGCTAGCCATGGCCTGCACAGGATCAGGATCATCAACATCATTGCCTTTCACTTCCGAATCCTGTCCCGCTGGATGGTCTTCAGGGGCAATAATGTGCGTGGAGTCGGCATCTCCTGTGATCACAGTGCCTTCCTCTGGAACATCTCCTGGAAGACCTGCCTTAGGCTGTTTTGCACTTTACTTTTTTTTTTTTTTTTTTGAGACAAAATCTTGCTCTGTTGCACAGGCTGGAGAGCAGTGGCACGTGGCATGATCTTGGCTCAGGGTAACCTCCGCTTCCCGGGATCACGTGATTCTCAGCCTCAGCCTCCTGAGTAGCTGGGATTACAGGCGTGCCACCAATAGTTTTTGTGTTTTTAGTAGAGGCTGGGTTTCTCTGTGTTGGCCAGGCTGGTCTCACTCCTGACCTCAAGTGATCCACCCGCTTTGACATCCCAAAGTGCTGGGATTACAGGTGTGAGCCACTGCACCTGGCCCCTAGTTTACTCCTGTTCTATTCTATTTCTATTTCTATTCTGTTGAGATGAAGTTTCATTGTTGTCACCCAGACTGGGGTGAAATAGCATGATCTCGGCTCACTAACATTTGTGAATGGCACAACCTCTGTCTCCCAGGTTCAAGGAATTATCCTGCCTCAGCCTCCTGAGTAACTGGGACTTAGAGGCACGCAACACCATGCCCGGCTAATTGTTGTATTTTTAGTAGAGACGGGTTCACCATGTTGGCCAGGCTGGTCTCGAACTCCTCACCTCAGGTGATCCTTCCACCTCAGCCTCCCAAAGTGCTGGGATTATAGGCGTCAGCCACTGCGCCCAGTCTCTCTATTTTTTAACAAGTAGAAGACATATACTCTAAAAACTATAGTAAATGAATAAACCAGTAGCATAGTTTTTTCTTATCATTATTGAGTTCTGTGTACCTACAAAGTTGTATGTGCTAGACTTCCATTGGACTGGCAGTGCAGGAGGTCTGTGGAGAGCAGCATTGTCACAGATGCATGAGGAACGCATTGAGCTATGACGTCCCGGTGGCTGTGACCTCACTTGGTGATAAAAAGTGTTCAGCTCTATTGTAATCTTACGGGACCGCCGTCGCATACACAGTCCCTCTCCCTCCTTGACTGAAGTGTTGACAGCGGCGTGTGGCTGCATTTTCAGAGTGGAGCAGTGATTGCCAAAATCAACATTAACATTTGTGAAAAGTCATTGTTTGTTTAAACCTCCCCACCCCCCAAGAAAAACCCTGTGCCCATCAGCAGTCAGTCCCTCCTCCTGAATCCCTGTCAATCATCTCCAGCCGTGGGAACTGCAAACCTCCATGTCATCCCTGTGGATGTGTCCACTGGGGACATGCCACATAAATGGAATTGTATATGGGACCCTCGTGTCCGTCTTCTCTCTGTCAGCATCATGTTTTTAAGGTTTGCCCACTTTTAGCATGATTCAGTGATTCATTCCTTTTCAAGGCTGAGTAATATTGCATCATATGATACAGCATCTTATTAATCCAATATCACGCTTCTCAAATGCTGGACATTTGGGTGGTTCCCACTTTTTGGCATTTACAAATACTGCTTCGGACGTTCTTGTAGAAGCTTTTGTGTGGACACGGTTTCATTTCTCTGGGCTGGATTCCTAGGAGTGGAGCTGGTGGACCATGTGGCAGCCCTGTGTTCAACCCTTTGAGGAGGGAGCACTGATTTCCAGAGTGGCCCCACCATTTGACCTCGTCTCCAGCGTCGGATGAAGGCTCCACTTCTTCCACATCCCCGCCTGCTTCTGTTCCCCTCTCTCTTTTTTGGTTGTCTTCCTCTTGGAGGGTGAGGGGCACTGTCTCATTGTGGTTGGGAAGATTTGATTTGAGCATCAGCAGCGTGCCAGGGTGGTGCTGGGTGCCACGGGAGCCTGACTCCGCTCCTTGTCCCTGAAGAGGTTGCGGTCTGGCTACAGAGTGGGGGTGCTGCTTCCGGGGTGTCATGTCTGGCTTTTGCCAAATAATCGTGTTTGCAGAGGTGTGAGCTCCTGAGCGGGTGTGGCTACACTGTGTGCCGGGAGAAAGGTGGCAGGGTGTCCGAGGACACGAGAAGGGCCTTGAGTGGGAGCCGCCTTGCTGCGGGCGGCTGCGTGGGGCCACCTCCTCAGGGAACAGTGGGGGCCGCGGCCTTCCGCACATGCCGATTGGGAGAGGAGGTTCATCCTTAGCAGGTCTTCCTGCTTCCTTTTCAGCTCTGACCTCACGTTCACCCAGGGGGCCTGTCCTGGCAGGAGGCCCCATCTGCAGCTCCCTTGGTGCCTCCAGGACCTGGGCCCTGCTGATGGACAGCCAGGGGTGACCAGGGCAGAAGCCGCTGGAGGCGCCTTGGGAGACACAAAGGCTCGAGATGACAGAGCGGCGTGTTCAGACAGGGTGAGGCGAGTCAGGGAGGCACAGACTTGGGGAGTGGGGGGGCCGGAGGGCCAGAGGTCCCTTGGCTCTGTCCCTGCTGGGACCCTGGTGGACACCGAGGCTCAGTGAGATTGTGGCCCCTGCCGCAGCTCCAGGGTGAGAGCCGGGGCCTCTGGTTCTCCTTCCGGCACTCGCAGGGCATGCAGCTGCACTATCATAAGGGGTTTTGATGAAGGATGTCCCGCGTCAGGGCATGCCTGCCTTGGTGGCATGCATGCGTGGCTGTGGGAGGGTGGCCCGCGGAAGTGGCTCCATGCACCTGCAGCACAGCCAGCTCCTCTGTGGACGTGGGAGCCAGGAGGAAACCGCCACGCAGCCCCATCCTGTTCTCCCTCCCTGCTGAGAGGAGGATGAATGGGCTGTGGAAGGCTGAACACTCCGTGGCCCCAGCGCATGGAGACCAGAACCGAAGGCCGTGGCCACCCCTGGCGTCCCATCGAGCACCTGGTGGTCTAGAAGGGCCTTTTGTGACCCCCAGTTCACCGTCTTAGCAATTACACGAGGGGACAGCTGCAACGTGACTCCTAGTCAGGACCCACTGTGGATACTTCGTCCCAGAGGACAGGGCAGACTGGGGTGGCACATGACACGTTTAGGTGGGCGCTTGGGTGGGCCTGGGGTCTGACAGTGACACCCCCTTGGCCTCAGTCCAGTTAGCTTCTGACCAGCCTTGCTTAGACAGCAGTGGGATCCTGAGCCAGACCCATCATCACATTTGAGTCTCCCAACACGGCAGGCTGAGCAGAGAGGTCACTTGTTGGGAAATACGGGGTTGGGGAAGGCCGTTTTTTCAAGCAAAGCTGATGGCGCTGAATCACGATGTCTTTTGGCTACAGGAGAAAGAAGTCCCGGCTGTGCGTGTTTCAGCTGTTGGTGGAAAAGAGGGGAGGCTGTCCCTCTGGGGGCTGGAGAGCCCTGGTTTGTAGATGGGGGATCCAGAGGGGAACCGGTGTGAGGTTCCTCACTTCATTGCTGCAACTGTCTCATTTTTACTGCAGGATTTGAATTGATGGAGGTGACTGAGGGAAGACAGAAAGATTTCCCAAAAGAAGGTTTTATGGCTTCCATTTCCCAAGAGCAGGAGGCTGTGAGCCCCAGAAGTGCCAGGGTTTGGTCAGGAGGCAGGAGCTGGGAGGAAGCTGAGGCCAGAGCCTTTCTGGGGGTGTCTGTGAGAGAGGCAGGGCCGGGCTGGGTGAGCCGTGCAGGCCTGGCCAGTGTGAACCATTGCAGTGGGCGTGGAGCTGTAGGGGAGGCCATTGGTTGTCTGGCACCTGGTCCTGGAGTGCCTCAGGGCAGGGGTGGTGCATATTGGTTGGGTACACGGGAGCTGAGGAAGAGGTGGTTGGCTTGTGCATGCGAGGTGTGCGTCAAGGAAGCCACTCACTGCCTGGGAGTTAGCCAGCTCTGGAAGGGGCATATCTCCCTGTGTCTGTGATGTTCCCCTACATGTTGAAATGTCATAAGGCAGGAAATAAAAGACATGATCATTCCAGTTTGCTTATCAGAAAGGCCATTCCTCTGTGTGGATGGAGGTGGCAGGCTGGCAGGAGCCAGAGAGGGGGGTGGCACGTTTGTAGAAGGAAGAACAGCCAGTGCTCATGTGCGTCCGCCAGGCCTTTCCCACAGGGAGTCATGTTTCCAGGGTGGGTGATGTCAGAACGAGACCCTCAGAGTTCCGCAGTGCTGTTTAGGTTAACGTCCCGCATAGCTCATGCCATGGTTAAAAGCAATTCCAAGGCACAGAGGACAGAGTCTGCGCTCTCCTCTGTGTGGTGTTTAAACCTCTGTTTTACAGCAAGATAGGCCTTGATTCAAAAACCTTGCCCCTGGGGATCTATCCAGAGGGACGAGTGCAGTGAAACTGTGACCCTAAAGATGTTCAACTTGGCACTGTTTAGGAAGGTGAAAGGTTGGAGCAAACTGTGTTTTCCAGAATAGAGGGATGAGAGGACCCGGGCAGCTTGGCGTCCGCACGGAACAGTAGGTGCTGTTGCAGGCGCACCTGTGCCGGCTGCTGGCCGTGCGGGCAATACCTGCCTCTGTTCTGAGAGCCACACTGCCCGTGCCTGGCCCCTCAGCTGCTAGGAGTCCCTGCTGTCCCGTGAAGATGCTCCTTTTCACCTTTGCTCTTTCTCTAAAGAACCTCAGCCCCCAAGTCCCCTGGACCTACCTGGGAGGCAGCGGCAGTCCTGGGTCCTGCAGAAGCGGGCATGGCGTCTTTGGTTCCTTCGCCTCTCCCTGTGCCTCCACCGCTGTTTCAAACTGGTTTCCCAGTGAGGGGAATGGGGGGAGAAACCTCTCCTACCAGAGCAGGGATCACCGGTGGCAAGAACACCCCAAAGCTTTGCAAAGCTCTGGTGTTTGATGCTGAGGAAGTGGATTCATGGAAACTGCTGGAACCCTTTGAGGACTTGGATTGAGTTTCTGCATCCAGGGAAGAGGATTGTGCTCAGCCCACTCATTGATAGAAATCCTCTGATCTTGGCCAAAGATGGCCTCATTGTCTTAGAGCAAGGGCAGCCCTCTTGCGTGGAGTGGGCGCATTTGCCGTGTTCACTGCAGCGCCTGCAAGCAGGTGCGATGCATATGAATGCTCACTGGGTGAGGACGAAGACGTCGCAAGAGGAGGAACTAGACTTGTTCCCCCCAGAATGTCTTCTGAGTCCTAGGAAAAGGACTGTGACATTTTACTTTGACTTCAAAGCCAAATCTGAGAACATTTTTGGGCTTGTGATTTAAATTGCAGATTTTAATAGGACATCAGATTCAGTGGGAATCTTTTTAGCTGGTTTCCCAAATGACTGTGCTGCATGCCACACTGGTAAAACTTGACTTGAAGCATGAAGAGTCTCTAGGACCCACCTGTAGGATGAGAGAGCCTTTGTATGGATACATCTGGTTTTTAATCTCTGAGCTTCCTGGCAGCCAGGGCAAGAAGGGAAAGATGGGATAACAGAATTCTTTTGTCTAATATCAGTTCATCTGGAAAGCAGATTTGTCTTGATGTTCTCATCTAGGAAAAATTTTTTTTTCACGCGACACGGTGTTCGCAGGAGGGGTTTTGCAAAAAACAAAATGGTTTCAAATACCTTTGACTTCAGTGAAAGCTGAGGATATAACGAATAGGCTTTGAGGTGGACGCTAAACCCAGGTGGTCCCAGTGTGTTCCCGTCTCATATTCTGAAGTGACTCAAGCATATAACTTGAACAGTCATCCACAGAGGAGATCTGGACAACTGCAAAGCTTTTCCCAAAAGAGAAGTGAAAAGGAACGAGAGAAAATTGACTCACCACACATCGTGTGATTCCATGTATGTGAAATGCCTCAAAGTGGCCAAGGTATGGACACAAAGTAATTAGTGGCTGGGGGGAGATGGAGGGAGAGGATGGGAATGTTGAGGGGGGTGGCTAAGGGGCACAGGTTTGCTTTATTTTTTTTTTTTGAAAATGCTCAAAAATGGATTGTGATGATAGATACCCCACTCTGTGAACTCACTAAAACCCACTGCATTTTACATTTTATTTAATTAGTTTATATTTTTGAGACAGGATCTTGCTTTGTCACCGAGGCT
Source organism: Cebus imitator (assembly GCF_001604975.1). Classification (NCBI taxonomy): domain Eukaryota; kingdom Metazoa; phylum Chordata; class Mammalia; order Primates; family Cebidae; genus Cebus; species Cebus imitator. Next base: position 1,190,119 of record NW_016107878.1, on the reverse strand, counting down.
GGAGTGCAGTGACACAAACATGGCTCACTGAAGCTTTGACCTCGATAGTTGAAGTGATCCTCTCACCTTGGCCCCCCTCCAGGTAGCTGGAATTACAGACACACACTGCCACGCTGGGCTGATTTTTATGTCTTTGTAGAGACAGAGTTTCTCCACGTTGCCCAGGCTGGTCTTGAACTTCTGAGCTCAAGCAATCCACCTCCTCGGCCACCCAAAGTGCTGGGAGCACTGAGTCACACACTTTAGATGAGTGAATTCATTGGTGTGTGAATTCTATCTCAATACAATGTTTTCTTTAAAAAAAAAAAAAAAAAAAAAAAAAAAAAAAAAAACAAAAAAAACTTAAAGGAAATTGACCGGTATGGCCAGAGTGTGCTGTACTGAGTACAGGGTTTGGTGCCAGGGAATGTGGAGTAGCCCACGTGGCCCGGGGGTGTCTCAGGGAGCTGTCAGTCACTGCGAACTTGGTAAGGGGGGCAATTAGGAATGCGGCATCCCTGGGAGACCCCCTGAAACTCCTGGTCCCCGAGCAGTTGAATGAAACGATTCTGTCAGCAGTGCAGATGGACCGAGCTGGAATAACACCCCTGCCCTCTCCTTCCGAGTCTGCGTTGGATGCTGTTTTGCATTTCCCCAAATCTGTGAGGACAAGGGGAGTGTCGGCGCTGCATCACGCTCTCTTCACTGTCCCAGATGTTTTTCTCTTCAGCTCTGGGGCTGTGGAGCTCATTCCTGGAGCAGGGAGAGCGCTGTCCAGGTGTGGAGCGTGTCGCTGTCCAGGTGCAGAGCGTATTGTTTTTTTTTTTTTTTTTTTTTTTGGATGGAGGATGCTGTGTCCCCAGTTCCTTCAGCGGAAGCCTGGGTCTCTCGGCATCCACCGAGCCCCAGGCCAAGTGGAGGGAAGCAGATGGATGGAGCGATCCGCTCTCCGGCTGCAGCGGATTTCCTGATACTTGCAGAACTGTCTGCCGGTAGGAAAGAAGTGAGACGAGTGTGAACATAAACAACAGCACATTACATGAATATAAATATATACCTGTGTATTTTGAACGAAAGGACCAGGCGGCAAGGGCCGAGACCAGGCATGCACCACTAAATACTGGGGATGGATTTGCAGCCCCTGGAGACCCCCTTGGACTGAGGCTGCCTTCAGAAGCTCCCTTGCAAATGATGGAAAGCTGCTGTTCTTCACGTTTTGGGGTCACGGACTCATTGGAGCATCTGATGAGCCTTGTGAAGAATGGACACCTCAGCACACACCCTCGTTCTTTGTGGAATCCTCGGTGGTTTATTATTGTTCCCAGAGAGCTCCCATCAGGCACCAGGCAGGCCCCTGGGATCTAGTCTGGCAGAGACCCCCCAAGTATATCTCTCTAGGCAGCTCTCATGGCAGGTTCTCTGTCCATGAGGCCAGATGGAGACCCTCACCTCCAGAGCAGGTGCGCAGGTGCGCTGTTTGGTAGCCCAAGGATGCATGCAGCATGGAGCGTCTCCTGAAGGAGCACCCAGCACACTGGCACCAAGGCAGGACTCCTACCTGCTGCGTGTTCTGCCACAAGGGATGGCGGCTGCCTGGCTTTGCAGCTCTCTCAGAAGTTCACTGATTGAAGATGGAGGAGCTGGGTCTGTGTGTGACCACGTGTGTGCCGGTGAGAGGGGGCACCGTGGCTGTTCCCGATTCTGAGAGGAGGCATGACCTATGCAAGGGTGAGCACCCATGTGTCCTCCAGGACAGGGAAGCTTGACTCCCTCCACACCATGCTTGGCTGGGCTCCTGTGAACCGAAGCTCTCTCATGGGTCAGCCCTGCACGTGGGTTTTCTTGAGGCAGGGCGTGGGAGGGTGTGTCTGATTGGCTGCACCCGGAGTGGCTCACTACAAATCGCAAAGGGGATTTCTTGATGAGAACGATCATGACAGTGCTTGCAAGGCCCCGTGCTTTTCCTGAAATCCTCAACCACAGCCACATTTGTCCTGGCCTGGGGGTGGGGCTGGCGGAGCCTCCTCCTTCCAGGGTCAGCCTGGCTGGTTCCTGACCAGCTCTCTCCATCTGTGGTGAGATGAGGAGAGCCAGGGCCTGAGAGGGAGTTCTGCTCGAAGCACAGTGGGTTTCACTCAGAGGACTGGGCTTTATTCTGCCTGACCTTTCTCTGACAGTGGGGCCGAGTGTCCTCACTGCTGAGGAGCAGTGGGTGACGGTGCTTCTCACTTCTGCAGACGCCTTATCCTGGAGGCGTATAATGCTGGGCATCCCGACAGGACCATGAAATTTATTTTTCTTCATTTTCCTGGCCGGTGATCTCCCAGAGTTTAGTAACCTCTGCTCTAAGCCATAGGGTGTGTGTGTGTGTGTGTGTGTGTGTGTGTGTGTGTGCACATGCGCGTGCGTGCCTTAGACACAATTTATTGAGCACTTCCATCTCAGCTTTGTGCCAACTGTCTTCCTACACTGTCTTGTTAAGCCTCCAACCTGCCTTTGACAGATAAGGAAACTGAGACGGGAGATTCAGTAACTCACCAGGGATCTCACCTAGGAGAATCAGAATCAGGATTCCAAGCCAATGTTTTGTATCCCAGAGACTGTCCATTGGTCCCATTTGCTATGCCAACCACTGTATCCTGGGAGCTCCTTTGAGGCAGGGCTGTTTTATACCCATCTGTAATGTCCATGGCACCTGCCTAGGACTCGGGAAGGGAGGATGGGGAGGAACACTTGGGTGCATAGCCCTGTCCTGGCAACGTAACGTCCCCTGGAGCTATCTGAGATTTGGAAAGCAGCATTGGGCTAGGGTGTATGGGGTTGGGATTCTTTCTCCTCTTGGTCTATAGCCTCACCCAGTCCATCCTCAGAGCCTTCTGCACGTGCTGGGCTCTGGTGCACATCCCTTGTCTTCTCTACCCCACACTTTCCCATCTCCCCGACACTTTTTATGGGGATGCCCTCCTTCCAGGACAGCTTCTCTCTGCCCTGGTGATGCCCACTTCAAGCTCATACCCCTCCAGGGCATCCTCCTGCCACACCAGGCACACAGTGGGGCCCCTGGGAACACCACTGCATGGCTTTCTGTGCCCCCCCAGGTTTAAATACAGTGATGCTGAAATAGTTGGATGTTCAGGGCAACTGTGGACTCCTTCATGTGTGGTTTTTAGGCATCTTAAAACCCTTAAAAGCTTTTCTTGGGAGCTCTCAGACTGCCAAACCCAGTGTACTCCTTGGACGCCAACCTTTTTTTCAGCAGAATTCATTGAAATGTAGGTAAGCCTGCCTCGGAAGCAGGCAGGAACACAGAGGAATTCTTTACCTGCATTTTGCTCTCCAGCCTGGAGAGGCAAGAGTGACCCCATGCGTGCCACCTTCCAGAGAGGCCTGGTGCAGGGTCAGCCTCCAGCGACCATCTAGTTAGAGCTGTTCAGGTTCTGGAAATGAGGACTGGAAGATCTGGCTGAGGGAGAGACACGGGTCACACGGGCAGCTGGCTCTGGCACCAGTGCTGTCTTGCTCTGTGGATTTGTTTTTGCTTCCTGGTTAAACTTTACCTGCATCTCAGCAAAGCCCTGAAAATAGAAACTTTGTTACTTCCCCTTTTCATAGAAAGAAGAAGGGAAAAATCAGAGCGAATGTAATTCACCAAAACAAGCAAACAGACCTAGTGTAGGAAGCTTGGCCTATCTGAGACTGTTGGAAATAAAATTTAAAGTGGGCCAGGCATGGTGGCTCATGCCTATAATCCCAGCACTTTGGGAGGCTGAGGCCGGCAGATCACCTGAGGTTAGGAGTTCGAGACCAGCCTGGCCAACATGGTGAAACCCTGTTTGCACTAAACATACAAAAAATTAGCTGGGTGTGTTTGTGTGCACCCATAATCCCAGCTACTCGGGAGGCTGAGGCAGGAGCATTGCTTGAACCCGGAGGGCAGAGGTTGCAGTGAGCCGAGATCCCACGACTGCACCCCAACCTGGGCGACAGAGTGAAAGTCTGTCTCAAAAAAAAAAAAAAAAAATTCTTGGTTGAATCCAGATGTTCCTGTTTTTTTTTTCTTTCCTTCCATGATTCTTCTTCTTCTTCTTCTCTTTTTTTTTTAGGCAGGGCTTCCCTCTGTCACCCAAGCTGGAGTGAAGTGGCCCAGTCATAGCTGACTGCACCCTTGACTGGCTGGGCTCAGTGATCCTCACTCCCCAGCTTCCTGAGATGCTGGGACTACAGGCAGGCACCACCATGCCCAGCTAATCTTTTTTTCACTATTACTTTTTGTGGAGACCAGGGTCTCGCTGTGTTGCCCAGGGTGGTTTCAAACTCCTGCCCTCAAGCAATCCTCCCACCTCAGCCTCCCGAGTAGCTGGGACTACAGATGCGTGCCACCATGCCCGTCTCATTTTTTTACTTTTATTTTTTGTAGTTGCTGGGTCTTGCTGTGTTGCCCAGGTGGTCTCGAACGCCTGGCCTTAAGTCTCCAGGTCCTCCAGGCTTGGCCTTGCAAAGTGCTGGGGTTGCAGACGTGAGTCACTGCGCCCAGCCTTGGCATTTTTAGTATATTACAAATTATCTACGGTTAGCCGAGGTGGCAAGCTCGTCTTTTGGCGGTATGGTAGACAATCTGTAACTTTGCTGTGGTTCCCTAGCCGTGGCTGTGAGAAGGGCGCGGTCTCCCCGTTCGTCTGGAGGTAGGCTGGCGGCCGTGCAGTGCTGCTGGCTGCCGGCTTGCTCTAAATGTTTACGCTCCTGTTCTTCCCAGACTCTGAGCGACAGTTGCAGATCCGCCTTTCCGTGTAAATTCTGCCTGGATGTTTTCAGAGGGACGACTCTGGTTTCTAAGGGCTGTTTAACAGTCATGATATAACCTCTCAGGAATAATTAAATGCTCAGAGGAGATCCAGGTGCTCGGATGCAGTTGATCCGTGCAGCTGCCACAGGTTCAAGCCCATTGTGGAGCTGCCCTTGCGTGTGCCTGTCCAGAGAGGGAAGCAGTGGGGGGGAATTCAGAAACAGAAGATCTTGGCCGGGCGCGGTGGCTCACGTCTGTAATCCCAGCACTTTGGGAGGCCGAGGCGGGTGGGTCACCTGAGGTCAGGAGTTCAAGAGCAGAAACAGAAGGTTTTGCACTAACACCCTTCTCCTTCCGTCGGCACAGGCACACGTGCACTCTGGAGAGTGTGTTTGTGTATTCTTGTTCTTTGTGTTCACGGAGTAGTCACTTTAGGAAACGTGGAGGGCTCCGTGCAGGCTGGCGCGGGGCACATGGAGAGAAATTGGACCTGGCTCCTGTCTGGACTGGGCCAGGGCCAATGAGAGTTCAGCCCTGATAGGAGCTTTTCTCCCTAGAGGACCCCAGCCCCATTTCACCTGCTGCAGCCCTGGGAGGACACAGAGCTAAGGGGCCTTTCCTTTCTCCCAGATCCCAGCAGCCATCCAGAAATGACGCTCGACACGGCCCCAGGGGACCAACCCCGGCCCTCTTTCTGCCGTGACCCTATGGACTCCGCCACCAGCAAGCAGATACATAACACGCCTGACCCCAAATGCCCAGATGCACATTAGGAGTGGCTTGGTAGTTGTGAGGAAGGGGGTGTTAGCAGGCCCACCCCTCTCTGGAACTTTCCTCCTGGTGAAATTTGGAAGTGTGGTGCTTCTTCCACATCTTGGAAACCTCTGGGTGGCCGACTTGGACTTCCCAAAGTTGCGTGCTAAGAAACGGCGTGAGGGACAGGGGAAGGAGGCTGCAGGGGGCTCTCCCTCCTGGCATGCGGGTCTCCCGCTGCTGCCTCCCGAGGGGCTGTGCAGCCTCTGCTGGAGCCCAGCAACAGGGGTGCAGGCAGAAGCTGCAGGGTGGAGGTTCTTGCAGGAGTGCTCAGCAGGGGCACGGGCAGAGCCCTGGGATGCTGCTAGATTGGCCACTGATTGAGGGTCAGGGATGCTGGCCTGGCATGGTGGTCCTGGGCAGTTGCCCTCTGGCCAGAGAGAGGCATGACCACCAGATTTTCAGATGACTCAAAGCTAGGGAGAATGCAGACCGGATGCAGGGTGGACACTGCGAGAAGAGGGGCCGCCCCGCAGGGTGGGTCCGTGCTGAGAGGCCGTGGCCTGGGGTACTTCTACGGCCAGGCCTCTGGCTGTGAAGGCCAGGGAACTTGGGTCTGAGTAGCTCAGTGCACATACTGCCTTCATGGAGAAGAGGAGGGAGGGCAGGGAAGGGAGGAAGGGAGGAGGGAGGAGGGAGGCCAGGCTGACATCAGCAGAGCTGGCTGTCCCTTGCCTGCCCCAACTCCATCCAGGACCAGGTGTCCTGTCCCTGCCCGAACCTGGAAAGCATCCCGTGGATGGGCCGTAGGGGAGGTGGAGTGCTCCGAGCCCAGCCTCCTGCCCCTGCTATGAGCTCCTGCTTCCTGCCCCTGCTCCTGCTCCGAGCCCTGCCCCCTGCCCCTGCCCCTGCTCCGAGCCCTGCCCCCTGCCCCTGGCCCTGCTCCTGCTCCGAGCCCTGCCTCCTGCCCCTGCTCCTGCTCCGAGC
>NW_016107878.1:1176813-1182190 GCF_001604975.1 Cebus imitator | reverse complement strand
CCCCTTCCCATGACTTGTTCCTTGTGGCTCCAGCGTGGCCCTCATCACTCAGCAGTCCTGGGAAAGAGAACAAGTTTGTCGCAGCGGAAAGTGCATTCCTGGTCTTCTTTTCTGTGTCTCTGGTCAGGCTTAGACTGGGGTAGTCTTGGAAGGAGACAGGGGTCCCAGCCAATACCTCGAGGGGACCCTGTTCTCAGCAACCCTATTTTCCCATTAATGTGCAAGGGCGTGGCTGGCAGGGGACAGATGATGGGGTGTTGGGGTGAAGCGCCCCTGCCCTGGGAGTCCCGTGCCACAGCCTTTACCTGGTGGGGGAGGTGAGCAAGCAGCACTCCGTGGTGCCTCTTCCATCAGAGCTGTCACCCGAGAACTTGTCCATGGGGTCCCTTCCTGGCACAGGCTCAGCTAGCAGCGCAGATGGGAGGTGCGCCCGGTCCTGTTACTTGCCCGTGGGACGCTCCTGCAAAGTCACACTGTCAGCCCAGCAGGGGCCTCTGCCTGCGCCCTGAGCCGGGGCCTAGTTCTGCGGTTACTATGTGAGCGCACCCCTTCCAGGTCACTACCCTGTGGTTTACGTTTTTTTAAATTTTTTAAAATTTACATCTTTGGCTTTTATAAAACTAACTTACATTCTTGTAAATCCACTGAGATCTCAGTTTCCACACCTGTGGCCTGTAATTCTCAGTACAGGACAGCTGTGTTCAAGCTCCCCAAGGCCGCCCACCCCCTCACCAGGCTCACTGATGCACCAGGAGGATTTGCAGAGTCCTCGGTGAAGCTGTTTTAGTGACAGGCAGAGTTCATAACAGCGAAGGGTGGAATCAGCAAAGGCCTTTGGGGTCTCTCCTGGACTCTGTGGGACAGATTCCAGGGGAGACCAGGCGCCCACTTCCTGTGTCCCCTTCCGGGGAGGCATGTGGATGGCTCCCAGCGAAGATGTGTGATGGCACACGTGGAGTCTGGCCCCCCTCAGCATGCTCCAGAGCCTCGGAACCAGGCCTTTTCTTGGGGTTTCTTTGCATAGGTATGCCTGGCCTTAGTCCCCAGCGCCCCCAGAGATCACAGTGCTACCACGTGGCTTGGGGTCCCCACTGTAGAGGGTGTTGCTAGCACAGGCCATCTGATGTGGCTCAAGGCCCCAGGTAAACTCAGGCACTCTTACCACACTGGGCGTTCCCGGGGCTCAGAGGTGATCTCCCATGAGCCCGGGAAGGGCCCAGTCTTTCTTTGGAGCGTGTGGGGTTTGGACAGCGGACAGCCCAGGCCAGCTGAGTCAACACTTTATTGCACCACAGTATTTAAATGTCTGGCATCCGGTCCAAGCTGCACTGGATCACATCTTGGTTTGCCCATTTGTTAGCTCTCTGATTTAGATACTCTTTATATCTCTCTGTTTTCTTTGTGAAATAAGGGTTGTCACAGTGCCTGCCTCTTAGGCGTGTGGGAGATGGACTGGTTGGCAAATGCTGACCACTAAGGTCTTGGCAAAGGCTGGTTGCCTCCTCACCATCTCCAGAAGACGGTGGGGGGGGGGGTGCATCTCCCTAGACCCTGCGCCTCCCCCGCACAGATGCTCATTACGCTGGTGTGACCCTTGATTCCAAAAGCTGACCCTGCCCTTGCAGGTGGTGCCTGAGGTCACCGGAACCCTGCAGGCCCACCTGCTCTATGAGCGTGCCTGTGTGTGCCGTCCTGTGGACACATGGTGGTTTCCATATCTAGATTTACTTCGTATTTTGCTGCCTCACAGAAAATTTGGAAAGCAGAGAAAAGGGTTAAAGTCACCCAGCCCCAGTGCCAACTGTCTGGGTGGCATCCAGCTCCATTTCCTCCGGGGCAGTTTCCCACGGCCGTGACCTTGGGTCAGTGCCATGCCCGTTGTGGCTGCTTGCATGTTCATGGTCTTCACCAGGAAAGGTGAGCTTTGGCACAGCAGGCAGTGGAGCTGGCCGGGTGGATGGAGACAGGCTTGCTGTGCCCTTCGGGTGGGACCTGGTCAGGAATCCCACGTGGACAAGAGGATTGTCCATGGTGTGCTCTGGCTGGCCTATGACTCAGAAACTTCCTTTTTTTTTTTTTTTGAGACAGAGTCTTGCTCTGTCACCAGGCTGGAGTGCAGCATCACGATCTTGGCTCACTGCAACCTCCGCCTCCGAGGTTCAAGCAATTCTCCTGCCTCAGCATCCTGAGTAGCTGGGACTACAGGTGTGCACCACCACGCCCAGCTAACTTTTTTGTATTTTTAGTAGAGACGGGGTTTCACCGTGTTGGCCAGACTGTCTTGAACTCCCAACCTTGTGATCCGCCCACCTTGCCCTGCCAAAGTGCTGGAATTACAGACGTGAGCCACCATCCCTGGCTGACTCAGGGACTTCTAAAGGTCACCTTTGGTGACTCTGAGTGCTGGCTGCTTTCCCGGTGGGTCATTCTGGCCAACATCGACCCTCTTTGACACCTGGGTAGAGCTACCTGGCAGCCGGCTCCTGAGGCGGGGTGGCCTGAGGTGTGGGTCTGATGCTGAGCATGGAGTTGGAGGACCCGGCTTCTAGCTCTGCCTTTTCCGGCCAAGGGGCTGGGAGTACCCTCACCTCTCTGACCTCAGCCTATGAACCTCTGAAATGGGTTCAGTCACCTGCCCACCTGCCAGGTAGGCTGTTCTTAAGGTACAAGGCCTTGAGCTGCAGAGAGTGGTTTGTCATGTGCCCTCTGTGCTTCTGGGGACATTCTGAGATATTCCCTGACCTGTCTGGGGCCTGAGGGGAGGAATGAGAAGGGGATGGGGCTGGGGAACCAGGTCCTGATCCGGGCTGCCACCAGTCAGAAGGGTGTGTCCACCAGGCCCATGCAGATGCCTTAAAGGCAACGAGTCGTGTGTGTGACTTGCACCCGCATAGTCAAGCAGCTATTCATTCACTTGGCACATGGTGATTAAGCACCTACTGTGTACCCACGAGCCACATGGGCACACCCTTGCTCCACACAGCTGTGGAGAGTCAGAGAATCAGATAAACCAGGAATTGTACAAATAACAATCTGTCAGTACCCCATAGAACAGGGGACTCTAATCGATTTGGGGGCCGGGCTCATGGCTCTGCCGCTGAAATTTGGCATTGACAGAGCCACTGGGCAGGTTCCTGGAGGGGGGTTCGTTACTTGGGTCAGAGTGACTGGGGGAACTGGAGGAGGTGCCAGGTCCCTGCCTCCCTCTCACAGAGTCACTCCTCCCGGGGAGTAGACCATGTGCCTCTTCTGGACGTCTAAGCCGGCTCCACTACCCTGAGTCTGTGTGCTGGGCATGGACACGTCTCTGCTTTGTACCTAGTCTGTGGCCATGAACCCACCTATACTTCTCAGCCTTGCTTTTCTTATCTGTAAAATGGGAACAGCCACTGGATTTATCTTAAAACGGAAGTCATCGGTGTCTGGACTTGAAAGAGAACCAGCTCATAGTGACCCTCACTCACAAGCCTCTGCTGTGCAGGTGACTGCTGTCTGTGGCCAGGTGAGCAGCAGCAGCTCTGACCATCGTGGCACTGGAGTGCAGTGGACGCAGCGTGGTGATCGCCCTTCGTGGCACACGCCAGCTCGGCACAATCTCCAGGCAGGCAGTGGTGGCACAGCTCTCCCGAGGCATGAAAAGACGCGGTCCCTGGGATCGCAATGTGTCTTATGTATCCAGGATCTCATGTATCCGGGATATCATGTATCCATGAGAGCAGCAGTGTTTCTTGCAGCTGAGGCCTCTTTCTTTGCAATGCCTCAGATTTCCAGCTTTGTCAAGTTGGAATACCAGAGGAGGGCCCGTGGTTGCTGTGGAGAAGGGACGGTTGGGGGAGGTGAAGGCGTCTTATCTGCAGGGACTCCACACAGCCTGATTGGAAGGGTAACTCTCCAGCTTGGGAGAAACTTTTGGGCGCTGCTAATTGTCTTAAACTATCATGTCTGTCTCTCTGATGGCTCTGGGGAGGTCAGGGAGCCTTTATGTTGTTCACTGATACATCCTCAGGGCCTGTGGCAGGCCCTGCCTCATTGCAGGTGCCCAGTATTTGTTGAATGCCCTACTGAACAAAGCTTTGAGCACACACCTTTATTTACAAGTAGGGTTTTCCCCATAGGACAGTCACCAAAGATCTGAAATATGTGTGTGTGTTTGTGTGTGTATATTAATTGAGACTTGATATCTCTCTGTGGCTTGGTGACTGAGGACAAATACATTTGACCACGTATGAAATTCCTGAGCATGCAGATAAAGGCTTGAAGACAAAAATGACAGCAGTGGGAAGAGAATTATTGTCTGAGCCATACCCATGGTATTGGTTAACACGTGGCTGCCACTGGGGAAAATGGTCTGGCAGGTCCCAAAAAGTTAAATGTAGAGTCACATTAAATGTAGAGTGAAGCTATATGTAGAATGAGGTTAAATGTAGAGTGAAGTTAAACATAGAGTAGCTGTATGAGCTAGCATTTCCACTCCTGGGTGTGTCTCCAAGAGAAATGGAATCATAAGTACCAGTGAAAACGTTTACATATGTGCTGATGGCAGCATTTATAACAGCCCAAAACTGGCATCAGTCAGATGTTTGTCAGCTGAGTAATAAGTAAACTGTGGTGTACCCATGTGACAGGATGTGACTTGGCCTGAAAAGGAATGGGTTACAGACGTGGGCTCCCGCGTGGATACACCTTGAGGACATTACGCCAGGTGAAAGGAGTCAGACGCAGAGGCCATGTGTGATGTGACTCCATTTACACGTGGTGTCCAGAATGGGCAGATCCCTACAGGCAGAACACAGACTAGCGGTTGCCAGAGGCCGGGGGTGTCTGCGAATGGGTTTGGGGTTTCCATGTGGGGTGCTGAGAATGTCCTGGCATTAGATAGTTGCGATAGCTGCACAACACGGGTAAAAACCAGTAAATACTTTAAAGTGGTAAATTCTATGTTAGGTGAATTTTATTTATTTATTTATTTATTTATTTTTCCCCACTTATTTATTTTATTGCATTTTAGGTTTTGGGGTACATGTGAAGAACATGCAAGCTTGTTGCATAGGTACACACGTGGCAGTGTGATTTGCTGCCTTCCTCCCCATCACCTATATCTGGCATTTCTCCCCTTGCTATCTCTCCCCAGCTCCCCACCCCCCACCGTCTGACCCCAGTGTGTAGTGCTCCCCTCCCTGTGTCCATGTGTTCTCATTGTTCAACACCCGCCTATGAGTGAGAACATGCGGTGTTTGATCTTCTGCTCATCTGTCAGTTTGCTGAGAATGATGGTTTCCAGGTTCATCCATGTCCCTACAAAGGACACAAACTCATCGTTTTTGATGGCTGCATAATATTCCATGGTGGAATTTTTATCTGTCGGAAAAAATTGCTA
>NW_016107878.1:1169546-1176663 GCF_001604975.1 Cebus imitator | reverse complement strand
TTTTTTGAGACAGAGTTTCACTCTGTCACCCAGGCTGAAGCGCAGTGGTGCAATCTCAGCTCACTGCAACTTCTGCCTCCCGGGTTCAAGTGATTCTCATTCCTCAGCCTCCCGAGTAGCTGGGATTATAGGTGCCCACCACCATGCCTGGCTAATTTTTGTATCTTTAGTAGAGACGGGGGTTTTACCATGTTGACCAGGCTGGTCTCAAACTCCTGACCTCAAGTGATCCTCCCACCTTGGCCTCCCAGAGTGCTGGGATTACAGTCATGAGCCACTGAGCCAGGCAGGGATGGGTCTTTCTGAGCCATTGGCAGGAGGGGATGTAGGGAGACCCCAGTTTGCTGTGCCAGAGAGCCTTTGACATTTCTAGAACCTTGCTAGTCTCTCTCCCTTTTCAGCAGAAAGAACAAGAGACGAGGCCAGGTGTGGTGGCTCACTCTGTAATCCCAGCACTTTGGGAGGCTGAGACGGGTAGATCACAAGGTTAGGAGTTCGAGACCAGCCTGGCCAACATGGTGAAACCCTGTCTTTACTAAAAATAGAAAAATTAGCTGGGCGTGGTGGTGCATGCCTGTAATCCCAGCTACTCGGGAGGCTGGGGCAGGAGAATTGTCGAACCCAGGAGGTGGAGGTTGCGGTGAGCTGAGATCGTGCCATTGCACTCCAGTCTGGGCAACAGAGCAAGACTCCATCTTTGGGGCCGGGGGAGAAAGAACCAGAGGCAGGCTGAGAGCTTTGGGTAGATGAAAGCATGGAGCTAGAATTTAAGAACCATCACATTCATTTGCTTATGTATTAATATATTTGAGATAGGGTCTTGCTCTGTTGCCCAGGCTGGATGCAGTGGTGTGGTCATGGCTCACTACAGCTGCAGCCTCAAACTTCTGGGCTCAAGGAACCCTCCTGCTTCAGCCTCCAGAGTAACTGTGACCCCAGGCATGCATCACCATGCTTAGCTAATTTTAAAATATTTTTGTAGAGACAGGGTCTCACTATGTTGCCCAGTTTGGTCTCGAACTCCTTGGCCCAAGCAATCCTCCCGACTCAGCTTCCCAAAGTGCTGGAATGTCGGCATGTGCCACGGCATCTGGCACACCACATTTATTTTTATGGCTGACTCTCCTCTATGGCAGGCGGTGCCCAGGCCAGGCTCACTCTTCTTCCTCAAGGGAAGCTTTCTCCTCAGAAAGAATATTTTTGTTCTGTGTGATTTTAGCATTAAAATTTTAATTTATTAGAGTGATACATTCAAAACCTTTTCTTTCTTTCTTTCTTTTTTTTAAATTGTGTTTGGGCTCTGGGGAACATGTGCCCGTCCTGCATCCTGCGGGATTGTTGCATAGCTACACACATGCCGTGGTGGTTTGCTGTCTCCGTCCCCGCCGCGTTGCCTACATCAGGCCTTTCTCCCGGTGTTATCCCCCACCGCCTCCTCCGTGTCAGAAACTTAAAGCTTGCAAGTTTCATTTTATAATGATTTCTCTATTTATCTCTAGTTGATTTTATGATCCTTGAAGAGTGGGCCTCTGATTACAGTGTGATCTCATTTACAAACCTGAATTCCTGTTTTGGGTATGTAAGTAATCCTTATCAATCTCAATATACTGAAAATAGGGGGAATCCCAAATTCTCTGAAACATCTAAGAAATGTGTTCACTTTTCTTAAAATTATGCTTTCAGTATAAAGTCTCATGTCTCCATCAATCCATCATTCACCTGCTTATTTTGGCTGTGACGAGTTGGTACTTTTGATCCTAAATATAAACAGGTGCTGTGCGTAAAAGTGAGGCCTGTTTCTGGATTTCACATACGGTAAGTGTCGGGCAGCTTTGGTTTCTTTCTTCATCGCTGTCCTTAGGTTTAAGCCTTCTTGGGATTGTAAACCATTGACCCACGAAGGAAGCAGACTGGACCTTCCGTCTAAGTCCCTGGAGCTGACCTTTGACGAGGGTTGGGGTAACGCTGGGACCCAGGATTGCCTCTCCCTCACGGTTCTTGCCCCCAGGAAGGGCTCTCTGCAGCCGTAGCAGGTCTTCTGTGATTTGTCGAGGGCTGGGTCCTGCTGTCCACCACCCCATGCTCGAGTTCACTGGTACTCTGTTCTCTGCATCTGACTGTCTGGGTCTGCCCCCTCCCACCGGCACCTGCCCTTTGGATCCAGCCACTGACATCCTGCTTCATGGCTTAATTCTCAGTTAACACAGAGTGAGGTGATTTAGAGGAATGTGAGTGAGTGGCGTTGGGATTTGAGGCCACCGAGAGAGCAGGGCTGAGGCAGTGGCAGCCTGCCCTGACTTCCTGTAGCCCCCACGCCCAGTCTCCTGGGTCTCAGCCTCATGCCCGGCTCTGATGCTGGGGTCTGTTCATGACATCGGCTCCAGCAGGCGCCCACTGCCTAGCTGTCCCTGAGAGTAACTGTGGTCCCATCAGTGCAGCCACCTACAGACCAGCATCCCTAGATGGGGCCTCAATGACCACTTTGAACACAAAACTTTTTTGGGGGTTGCTGCCTGAGTACCTGCCTGTCCGCCCCATCCTGGAGTGGGTGGTGATGTGTTTGGTGTCCATAAGGCTTGAGGGTCTCTCTGTGCCTTGTTTTCCCTGGAAAATGGGACTGATCTTGCTCTTGGCCCAGCCCTTCCTGCCAGCGGCACTGCTGTGTACTGAACAGTGCCCATGCAAGTTTGCAGGTTGAAGCTCTTACCCCAGCACTCAGAGTGTGACCTCACTGGAGCTAGGCTCATCAAGTTAAATGAGGCTGGTAGGGTGGGCCTGATCCACTGTGACTGGTGTCCTTAGAAGGAGACAGCTGTATAAAGACACAGGGAAATGGCAGTGCCCTGCCCAGGCAAAGGAGAGGACCCTAGAACAATCTGTGCCTGCAGAGGGACCACGCTGCCTGGATCTGGGACTCCTGGCCTCTGGGGGCGTGGGACAGTGTGTTTCTGTGGCTGTAGCTGCCTGGCCTGCATACTTTGCTGCACAGCCCTGGCTGACTCGTGCAGGTGCCCAGGGCCAGAGCAGGCTGCAGAGCCCTGGATGAGGATCAGGCAGTGGCTGGGGGCAGGTGGGAGGGGGACTCTGGTTGTAACAGTCACGCCAGTGCCCTTTGACCTCATAAACTGTGGCTCTTTGTAGCCTGTTTTCTCATGTTATGATGGAGACCCCAACCCCGCCTCTGGATGGGGTCCCTGGGATATGGAACAGCTCTGCTAATTATCGGGGAGCCCAGGAAATGAGTTATTGCTGGTGTGTTTGTGCAAAACACACACACACACACGCATACTGTACCCTTGACTTGGAATTGCTACAAGGCTCTGATGAGATGACTCCAGAACCCATGGGCTGTGACTCCAGACCGGCCGCAGAAGCCCTCTCTGCCCGTGCTTTGAGTTGATTTGTGAATATAATTTGCGGGGTAGTCTGGCCTTTTAGCAGAGCTGTGTGTCTGCACCCCTGGAGATCATTTGTCTCTGTATCTAACGTGGCAGTAAAGAGAGGAAGGATTTTCTTTTTCTAGTACTCTTCAGACAGCCAGGTTTGGCTTTGCAGACTTCTTCAGGAAGAGCAAGCTGGGCTGGCTCTTGTTTGAATTGGATATTTGCCTTTGATGAGGAAGGTCTCCCCATTAAAGACGCAGATTTTATACACGGCACTTCATCTTTCCTTCTCGCCCTGCCTGCGATGTAATTAAGGAGGCACAATTGCATTCTCTGGGTCTCACCTTTTCCTTTCACCTTTATGAGCTGATCACCTCTGAGAGCTTGGTAACATCTCCAGGAAGAAGAAAGCCTTGATGAATGGAGGTCTCTTTGCAATTTGCTTTTGTGAGTGAATATTCCACTAATGAGTGAAGACGGAAAGTAGGAAATTGGATTAAGTGACTTTCCTGGTAAAGGCGAGGCTTTTCCACCCAGGGTGGTGCACATTGCTTCTTTCACCCTTACCTTGTGTCTCTTTTTATTTAAAATCTCTTCACGAAGGCTCAGGTTCTGGTCTTTTTTTTTAGAAATGGATTTTTGCTCTTGTCACCCAAGCTGGAATGCAATGGTGCGATCTCGGCTCATTGCCACCTCTGCCTCCTGGGTTCAAGCAATTCTCCTGCTTCAGCCTCCCGAGTAGCTGGAATTACAGGCACGCGCCACCACGCCTGGCTGATATTTTGTATCTTTAGTAGAGATGGGGTTTCTCCCTGTTGGTGAGACTAGCCTTGAACGCCCAACCTCAGGTGATCCACCTGCCTTGGCCTCCCAAAGTGCTGGGATTGCAGGCGTGAGCCACCGCGCCTGGTCAGGTTCTGGTCTTTCTAATTACAGTGGGGACAGTTTGGGACCTTCCAACGTTATCCTGCTTCATTCAGGAAACAGGATTCCAAGCAGTGACTGAGGTCCAAGCATCACAACTGTGGGTTCTGACATAAAATAGCAGGTTAGTTTGATGTACTGGTAAATGAGTGCTCATAGTCACAACCTAGCAGTCTTCAAGGACCACAGGTCACGAAGAACGGAGTGGAGAGTTATCGTGGGCTGCACTGTGTCCCCTCCCTAAGTTCCTAAGTTGAATCTCTAAGTCTCCCAGGACCACAGAGTGTGACTGTATTTGGAGACAAGTAATCCAGTTAAGTTGGGGTCATATGGATGGACCCTAATCCAGAGGACTGGTGTCCTAAGGAGAGATGAAGGCCCGGCGTGGTGGCTGACGCCTGTCATCCCAGCCCTTTGGGAGGCTGAGTTGGGTGGATCACTTGAGGCCAAGAGTTTGAGACCAGCCTGGCCAACATGATGAAACCCCATCTCTACTAAAAATACAAAAATTAGCCAGGCGCTCTAGTACGTGTCTGTATTCTCAGCTACTTGGGAGGCGGAGGCAGGAGAATCACTTGAACCTGGGAGGCAGAGGTTACAGTGAGCTGAGATCACACCACCACACTCCAAGCCTGGGCAACGGAGCGAGACTCCATCTTAAGAAAAATTCAAAAAAAAAAAATAAAGTTAAGGGCTGGGCGCAGTGGCTCACACCTATAATCCCAGCACTTTGGGAGACTAAGGCAAGCACTTCAGGCCAGGAGTTCAAGACCAGCCTGTCCAACATGGCGAACCCTGTCTCTACTTGAAATACAAAAATCAACCAGGCATGGTGGTGCATGCCTGTAGTCCCAGCTACTGGGAGACTGAGGCAGGAGAATCGCTTGAACCTGGGAGGTGGAGGTTACAGTGAGCTGAGATCATTCCACTGCACTCCAGTCTGGGAACAGAGTGAGACCCCATCTCAAAAAAAAAAAAGAGGAGATGAGGAGATAGACATGCACGGAGGGCCGACCCTGTTAGGACACAGGGAGAAGGTGGTGTCTGCAAGCCAAGAAGACAGGCCTCAGGAGAGCCCAGTGCTCTGCGGACTCCAGCCTGCAGGATGAGAGATAATAATACATGTCTGTTGCGCAAGCTGCCCAGTCTGCAGGGCTGTGTACGGCAGCGCAAGCCAAGACCTCCGAGGTGATGGGCAGCGTCCTGTCTCCCCATAACACACAGGGGTATCAGTTCTAAATTGAATGAGGACATAGCGCGGAGAGGGATGCAGCTGAGCTGACTGTGCTGTGTGTGCTTTTGTTTTTTTTTTTTTTTTTGAGACCAGCCTCCTGAATAGCTAAGACTATAGGAGTGTGCTGCCATACCCAGTTAATTTTTATTTTTTTGAGACAAGGTCTTGCTGTGCCGCCCAGGCTGGAGTGCAGTGGTGCGGTTGTGGCTTACTGCGGCCTTGACCTCCTGAGCTCAAGTAATCCTCCTGCCTCAGCCTCCCTAAAGTCCTGGGATTACAGGCGTGAGCCACTGTGCCTGGTCTATTTGTCATTTAAGGCTTACAGTGGCCTTCTCCAGCACCACAGGGGCTGGACGTCTACCTTCTGGATGGAGAAAAAGAGGCTGAGATAGAAAAGCCAGGTGCGTGGAGGCCAGCAGCTCAGAGTGGAGACGTGGCATTGCCTGACCTGCAGAAGCTCCTCCAAACCCCCGGTCCCATGTCCTGGCATTCTGTCATGGCCTGCAGGACGTCAGGCACTTCTGCACATACGTTGTCAGAAAGTGGAGAGGCCTTAAGAGGTGGCCGGTTCCCTGCAGAGGCACTGTGCCATGGTGGGTGGTGACATACTCTCTCTTGCTCCCCATCAACCATCTGTTGGTTCTGAGGCCTCATTTTCTAGACAGCGGTGAGCCACTCTGTCCCTTCCTCTGAGAAGAGGCATGGATGTCCCTTTCTCCCCACGGGCATGGCAGGGGTTAGTTTGGGAGTGTAGCAGATGGGTGCCAAGACATGTGAAGTTCTGGGTGGAGCCTGGCACTGTCCCCTTGCTAAGTACTCAGCACTGCCGCCTCGAGGGTCTGGTTATGGATTACACGGAAGAACGCAAGAGAAGCGAAAGCCTTCTGCAGCTGCCGCCAGCAACGCCTGCTTTTTAGTTACAGAAGCATTTCCTCTCTGCCCCAAAGGGGCAAGGCCAGCCTGGACATGAGCATGGACTGGAAGAATGGCAGATGTGGCCACTGGGCAGCTCGGGCAGCTGTGCCTCTGCTTGGCTGTTCTGTTCTTTCTCAGTCCTGGGCTCGGGGCCCTGCAGGTAGTCATCTCTGCTGTTGGTCAGCCTACATGTGGGTGACTTGGAGCTTCCTCACAGATGAGGGCTGTGCTGCGGGAAGCAAGTCAGCTGTGCTCTTCCCCGTCCCGCTGGAGGCTTGCGCTGGACCCTTGTCCTCAGCTCCCTCCCTGGCCCCTCTTGTCCTTGCAAGGGGTGAACTGTCCCCCAGGCACTGGGGCTTTGAAACCTGGTTGGCAGAAGAGCACCCCCATGCCTCAGCTACAGGCTTTTCCATGTTCATTTACCCCTGGGAGAAGCAGCACAGGCTTTGGAAGGGACGCTCTGGACGTGAGACCTGCTGGCTGTGTGGTTTGGACAGAGCTCGTCCTCTCTGAGGGCCACTGGGCTTATGTGTAAAGTTGGGGCCATGGCCAGGCATGGTGGCTCATGCCCAGTACTTTGGGAGGCCAAGGTGGGTGAATTGCTTGAGCCCAGGAATTTGAGACCAGCCTGGTTAACATGGAGAAACTGAGTCTACAAAAA
>NW_016107878.1:1166208-1169146 GCF_001604975.1 Cebus imitator | reverse complement strand
AAAAAAAAAAAAAAGAAAGTTGGGGGATGCTGTCTACTGAGAAACTCTCTGAGGTTTGGTCGAGTTTGTCAATTACGTGGGCACTGATTGGTCACTGGGGAGGTGCCAGCAACTGGGATAAGCCCTGAACACCACCACTGAGCATGGAAATGGAACAGAACGGGGCCTGGGAGCCCCTGGGGGAGTCACACACCTGCTGGTGGACAGGAGGAAGCCGGGGTGGCCAGGAGGAGGATCAGGAATGAGAACCTGGAACAAGGGGAGGGACAGCGAGTGAGTGGTCAGGGTTTCAGTCGAGAATGGCAGATGCATGTGGCTATTTCACAGCCCAACCCAGGGACCTGGTCACTGGGAGCCGGGAGCTCTGTCTTCCCTGGCCATCTGTGGTCACTGTGTCCTGGCTGTTGCTCGGAGGGGGGGGGGCGGGCAGCTTCCTGGGACTCCATCCAGGTTGGAGTGGGGGCCATGGAGCCGGCTCCTACTCCTGCTGTGTGAGAGAACCCCAGGCTTTGCTCCCACCCACCTTGACCCATCACTTGCCTGCGTGAGGGGTGACTCCCTGCTACAGAGAGCATCAGGGCCCCGGAGAGACCGTGTAGGCCCGAGCTCCATTTGAAGGTGGTCATAGTCACTTCAGTGAGGCCAGCACCCAGCACAGTGCAGGGACGTGGCAGGCCGTCGGCAGATGAGAAGGGATGTGGTGGGTGACGGATGAGTGAGCTGGGCACCCTGGCACCAGCACGACGCATTCGGGCCCATGCCTCAGTTTCACCTTGACTTTGGGTTATAGGCGCAATGAATTTCATTGTCTTCACTGCTGTGCCTGGTTGCCAGGGTAATTCATGGGGCCCCGTTTATTTCTGCCTTTCAATTACTCAGTTTCCCCGTGCCTTTTCGTACATCAGCTATAAATGTTCGCTGTGTTTCCTGTTCCCTTGCCCTGGAGTCCTCCTCCCCAGAGGGAGGGGATCGTGTTTCTGGAGAGACCTCAGCAGTTCCTGGTTGGGAACGCTCGGCTTGCTGAGGGATGTGATGTACTGAGTCCTGGGCGCAGGCTGCTGAGGGAGTTTGGGGCTGACCCTCTCAGGCGTACTCGGGGAGGGGCTGGACAGACGTGGGTAGGATGATGAGCAGGTGGTTCCGGTGGTCCGTGATGGGATTGATGGTGGTAGGGGCACCAAGGAGGGGTGGCAGGATGAGAGAGATGGAGGAGGCAAGATCACCAGGTATCAGGAGTGGCTGGAATAATGGGGCAGAGGGAAACATCTCGAGTGATGTCTCAGTTTCTATTGGGAGCAAATGGGTGGTGTCAAGGGCTGTGTGGGGTCTGACCTTTGCCCTCCAAGTTAGCCTACCTCAGTTTCCTGAAACCAGTAGGAGACATGAGGCCCCTGGATCAGAGATACACGTCAGTACCTTCCTCACAGCAACATCAGTAGGAAGAGCATTAGCCCCATGGAGCCCCCAGGGAAGGTAACGCGGCACCACGTTCACAGCAAGTTGTGTTACAGGAGGGAAGCGCTGAGTTTAGGGAAAGGGACTCCTTTATAAAGGATGACCTCAGCACATCTGTCCTTTGCTCCAGAGGGAGACAGTGTCTCTAACTTCCAAGGCTGCTCTCTGTGCAAATGTCTTAGAGGATGGGCCAGAAAAAGGCAGTCAGAGCCTCTGCTCATGCAACACATAGAAAAAGAGAAATCCACCAACTACAGCCTCCTAACGCTTCTGCTTGGGTTTCTGCATTCCTAACATGGAAACCCGTGAAGAACGATTCCTGGGCAAACACGAGAAACCCATGAACTCCCCCAAATACAATATGAGGAACCCATGAGGAGCTGTCCTGAATAAAAAGAAAGCCACAAAGAGCTGTCCCCAAACAAAACATGAGAAACCTGTGAAGAACCGTCCCCCCAAAAAACATAAGAAACTGTGAAGAACCGTCATCCCAGAAAACATGAGAAACCTGTGAAGAACTGTCCCCCCCAAAAAACATGAGAAACCCGTGAAGAGCTGTCCCCAAACAAAACATGAGAAACCTGTGAAGAACCATCCTCCCAAAAAACATGAGAAACCTATGAAGAACCGTCCCCCCAAAAAACATGAGAAACCTGTGAAGAACCGTCCTCCCAAAAAAACATGAGAAACCTATGAAGAACCGTCCTCCCAAAAAAACATGAGAAACCTATGAAGAACCATCCCCCCAAAAAACATGAGAAACCTGTGAAGAACCGTCCTCCCAAAAAACATGAGAAACCTGTGAAGAACCGTCCCCCCAAAAACATGAGAAACACATGAAAAACCATCCCCGCAAAAAACATGAGAAACCCATGAAGAACTGCCTGAATAAAAGATGAGAAACCCATGAAACACTGTCCCTGAACAGAACATGGGAGACCCATGAAGAGCTGTCCCCCAGAAAACATGAGAAACAGACCTGTGAAGAACCGTCCCCCCCAAAAACATGAGAAATCCATGAAGAACTGTCCCCCCAGAAAACATGAGAAACCTGTGAAGAACTGTCCCCCCAAAAACATGAGAAATCCATGAATGTCCCCCAGAAAACATGAGAAACCTGTGAAGAACTGTCCCCCCAAAAAACATGAGAAATCCATGAACTGTCCCATCAAAAAACATGAGAGATCCATGAAGAACTGTCCCCCAAAAAAACAGAAATCTGTGAAGGCTGTCCCCCTAAAAATGAGAAACCCATGAAGAGCTGTCCCTCCAAAAAACAGAAACCCGTGAGGAACTGTCCCCAAAGAAACATGAGAAACAAATGAAGAGCTGCCCTGAACAGAACATGGGGAGCCCATGAAGAGCTGTCCTGAACAGAACATGGGGAACCCATGAAGAGCTGTCCTGAACAGAACATGGGGAGCCCATGAAGAGCTGTCCTGAACAGCATATGGGGAGCCCACGAAGAGCTGTCCTGAACAGA
>NW_016107878.1:1145177-1165948 GCF_001604975.1 Cebus imitator | reverse complement strand
GCTGTCCTGAACAGAACATGGGGAGCCCATGAAGAGCTGTCCTTGAACAGAACATGGGGAGCCCATGAAGAGCTGTCCTGAACAGAACATGGGGAACCCATGAAGAGCTGTCCTTGAACAGTGTCTCCCCCTCGTGTCTGTGTCATCCTTGCAAATTTTCGTGAGTGTGCCATTCTGTTGGCCATGCTGATTAATCTAACAGACAGGTTGGGACCAAATCCACCCCATTTGTCTCATGCAGCCTTTCATTAAGATGACGGCCAACAGGACTGCAGTATTCACCTCTATTGTGACTTCCGGGGTCCTGGATGTAGCCAACTGAGCAGATCCCACAAGCCTGCAGGCTCCCCTTAGACACCAATCCGCTTTCTCTGGAAGTTTCCACTGACCT
This sequence comes from Cebus imitator, assembly GCF_001604975.1. NCBI lineage: Eukaryota > Metazoa > Chordata > Mammalia > Primates > Cebidae > Cebus > Cebus imitator. Next base: position 1,165,557 of record NW_016107878.1, on the reverse strand, counting down.
TTCACTTGGCGGCATGTGTTAATAAACCAGCTACGGCGGGGTGAATCGGCAGTTGCACACACCTCACCTGCAGCCACAAGGAACAAGCCAAGGGCAGTCTTGCCGTCTGTGGTGCTCTTGGATGTTGAGTTGAGGCTGGACTGAAGTTACCCCATGCACGCTCTAATGGATTTCTCAGCAAGAATAAGGTGAATGGGCATCAAACTTGGTTCAGAGGTAGTGTCATCGATCTCCTTCCCTAAATCCTGGGACGTGTTTCCTGCAACCTTTTCTAGTTAGATGCCTCCTATGGAGAGCCTCCTAAATAACGTGCCGCTGACCCAAGAAGTTAACCAAGTCACTGAGGGCAGCCCTACTTTGGAGGGAACTTCTCGGTGATCGAGGACTTTGTGACATATAGGGAGTACTTGCTTACATACTCAAAGGTCTCTTATGACCCCTCTAAGGTGCCAGTGTCCAAGTTCTCAGGAGGGAAGCACTTGGCTTCCACACAGGAAGTAGAAAGCGGTGGGCAAACATGCCCTGGAAAGTAAGGGTTGCTGACAGTTGCTGGAGGTCCCCCCGTCGTCCCCAAGAGGGACCTCCATAGGTTGGGGGATAGAGGTGAATGTCTCCAACATGGCCTCCTGGATGACTGATAGACCTTAAGTCTCCTGGTTCAGTTAGAATAATTCGCATCAGCATCTGCAGGTCCAGCCTGTTCAATGTGTCCACACCAGATGGCATTTGTCCACCCCATGGAATGACTGGCCAGTGGTTCCAGGAGCGTGGGTGGGGCTGGGAGAGACATCAGCAGGTGTTAACTTGTGTTTTGCCTGGGACCTGCAGGACTGAGGTTATCCCTTGCACGTTCTGATGGATTTCTCAGTAAGAGTGAGGTGAATGGGCATCAGATAGGGTTCAGAGACACTTGGCAGGCAATGCTAGACCCATAGCCAGTGAAATTCACCACACCTTGGGGGTGTCACCGCACCAGTGTCTTTTCGATTGTGGGGAATCCAGGAGTGACTCGGAAAGGTGAGATGGTTAATGTCCCCCTTCTCCCCAGGCTCTGGGGTCTCTGTTCTTCCCCCACCCACCACCAACACTGGTGTCTCATTGCAATAATTGCAACTCCACCTTCTCCCTCAGTTGTCTCCTCCTTGCACCCAGACTTTCATTCTGAAGGGTCAGGTGCAAGAGGCATTTTTATAAAGCCCATCGTGTTCACCTTGTGCCTTATGGGTCATTTTGGAAGGATGTGGTCAGCAGTGCACTCTACCAAGTGTGTGTTGTCCTTGCGACCCAGGACCATGTCAGTCAACAAGAGAATCCGGGTGGCTGAACTGGAATGAGATTTGAACCCTCCCTGGACCCCATCTGGCTGGGTAGTCACCTGGAGGCTGCACCAACCAGGCCAGCCTGGGCTTGCTGCTAGAGGGGAGAAAGAAGCTTCATGCCCAAGAATGGTCAGGGTGGGACCTTGAGCTTTCACAGTTGGTCTGTATAATCCCTATCCATCTCTTCCTGGCCATTACTAAGGATGTGGCCAAGAGGAGATGATCCCTTCCTGGGGATTGGCCATATATAATGATCAGACTTCCCTTTTTTTGAAAAAAAAATTTTTTTTTGAGATGGAGTCTCACTCTGTCGCCCAGGCTGGAGTGCAGTGACGTGATCGCGGCTCACCGCACCCTCTCTTGCAACCTCTGCTGCCCGGGTTCAAGCAATTCTCCTGCCTCAGCCTCCTGAGTAGCTGGGATTACAGGCGCCTGCTACCATGCCCAGCTAATTTTCGTATTTTTAGTAGAGACGGGGTTGCACCATGTTGGCCAGGTTGGTCTTGAACCTCTGACCCTGTGATCCACCCGCCTCGGCCTCCCAAAGTGCTGGGATTACAGATGTGAGCCAGACTTTTCTACTAAGGACCAGCAGGAGGTGAGGGTAGGGGGCAGGTAGGTAGTCCACAAGCGTCTCGACCCACTGCCTGCTGCCAAGTGGCTTTTGTGATACAAGGTTAACCATGTTGAGTGTGGACGGTCTGGGAAGTTGCAGACATGCCACAGTTTGGTTTCAACAACCGTAACAGTGTGGCCAGTGCTGGCTGATTGTGTTGGACCAGCATCATGGTAGTCTGTCACGGTGCCAGTGTTGGTGAGGCCCCATGGGTACCCTGGGTGGGGAGAGCACCACATTTTGAGATGGTTGATCTGCTGAGAGGAGGCAGGAGCAATGGGGACAGAGGGGACAGCATGGGCAGGAGTCACAAGTCTGGCATGCAGAGGTGGCCTCTGTGTCGGGAGCAGAGGGTGTTGCTTTGAGCGCAGGCAGTGGTGGATGTGCTGCCGTCTGGCAGGATGGTGCATCTTGGTAGTGGTGGTGGCCTCTGGGCAGTGCAGGCCCAGTCACCAGCTTGGTCTTGCTCAGTCTCATCAGAGGACACATGGGCTCTTAGCACCGGCATCTACGTGCTGATCGAGAATGGTCAGTTGGCCTCCGTGACTTGCCACTCTGCGGCCCCAAAGAGCGACATTGTGGGAGTTCAGACATGGTGGTGGCAAAAATATTAAGGGAAAAATATTAGAGCTAGTTATAGAAAGTAGTCACAAAACCCCCTTGGAAGGCCAGGCAGTTTACGTAGCTTCAAATGAAAGGATGGGCCGGAAGACAGTGGGTTCTTACCCTAGGGCATTAGAACACAGAGCAAATGCTAGGAATTGTAAAGAGTTTTCCCAGACAAGCCTGTTTACCCCCACTTCCATTAGCAAACCTTTGATCATCCTCTGTGTGTAACTGCCATCTACTGGGAGGGGGGTCAGCAGAAGTCGATTACCCTCTAATGGTGTTTCTCCAAAGCCCCGTGTCCTTTGATCTATACAAAATAGAAGCCCACAAGGCCTGCTGCCCTTTAACTCCTTCGGGTGAATGGCCGGGACACCCCAGCCTGCTCTTTCACTGTTTTCTGTGTCTGAGTGAATGTATTCATCCGTCACTGGGTCAGGGTCTGCCTGTTGGTCAGACCCTGACATGACGTCTTTAATCTGACTGTTCCAAGTGGCAGACCGGACAGGGAGGCTGCTGCCAGCAGGTGCCCATGAGTCAGTAACAACATAACCGAGTTAGTCAAGGGGGCAGTTGGCCACAGGTGTAAGAAGGGCCCCAAGTCCTGCCTGCTAAGTGGTGTGGCCATGTACGCTTGCAGCTCTGCAGGGCCAGCCTTGAGGCTGATTGGCCCCTGCACCCCTGTGGGTACCACTGGGCTTCAGTATCGTTGAAGCATCAGCAAACCCAACCCCAATATTCAGGGGCAGACCCTGAACCCAGGGCCCCACGGAGCCAGGGACATGGTTTCAGGTGACGGACCCGAGAGCCGCTGCTTTTCGTGGGGGCCAGGATGTCCCCCTGTTCAACCCGGCCACAGTGTAGAGTAGACCATGGCTGTTGGACCAGTGAGGCCTGGGGGGCCGTTCCTGTCGTGTGAGCCATGGAGTCAGAGCTGGCCCACCCAAAAATGGGAATATCAAGCCTGGAAATCACAAGGCCTCCCTCCATGGATCAGTTGCTCAGTTTCAAAAACAGCACGGTGACAGGTGGGTGCCTGGGAATTGTGCCAGCCAAGTCCAGGTGCCACCAGGGATGGGCTGTCTCCCTTTGCCGGGTCGGTCATCTCAGAGATGGGCAGCTCAAGGGGGTCTTTAGGGTTGCAGGGCCCAGGGGCTCTGGTTAGCGTGCCCCAGTCAGGATCGCCCTTCGTGGCCCATATGAAATGGGGCAGTAAAGCATAGAACACACGCCTTTCATGTTACTTTTGGGTCTGGAGGCCACAAAACCAGCTTATTGACTTGGTCCAGCCTCTCCCCGGATGAGGTCACGTTAGCTTCCCTGCCCTGCTGTGAACTCCACCTCATCAGCTGGGTCCAGACACCGTCTCCTACCATGAGCTCAGGTAGGGCTGTGACTTATGCACCTGTCTCCAGCAGAGCCTTAAAAGCTGGAAGTCCTCCCCTCCATGAAGTTCCCCAGCATGCCTGGGTGGGCCGGGGTGGCCTGTGGGGTTCCTTGGGGACAGAGCCACCTGCCCCCAGGCATCTTGCTCCTTACAGCAGCTGCAGTCAGGTAGAGGGGTGTGAGGGATCCGTGGGAGCAGAGGGCGAGGGGCCTGTGCCCGTGAGCCGCAGGCATTGATGCAGTGATTCCTGGCAGTGTGGCAGTTGCTGAGGGCACAGCAGATGAAGGGCTACAGTTTTCTGTTTGCTTAGAGCCCTGCGTTGAAAAGCAAGCACCTCCTCACTGACACCATTCTAAAGCCTGTGGGAGTCTTGGCCCAGCAGCTGGGACAGCAGGCCATACAGCCTCATTGTGCTGATAGGAGCCCCTCTCTGCTCACCTGGGGGAGACTGAGTGGCACTCACAGCCCCAGTCTGGCAGCCTGTTCCTTCCTGTGTCTCATCTTCAGCCTGGAAACTCCAGCACCCTTACTCCTTGCCCCTCCCTGCTCACCGCTTGGACAAGAACATTTGCCACCTGATCCAGGGAGGCTTCTCATATCCCGGAGCCCAGCCCGCAGAGCCCCTTTCCTTCCTCTTCCAGAAAGCCATGCCTGTGGGAGTGTCCCATCCTCCTCATCAAAACTGTCAAGAACCTTGAAGGCTTTGATATCCCCTCCTGGCTAGTTCACGAGTGAGCTCACCAGAGTTTCATGAAGACACAAGACTCCTGGGTCAGAGATGAAGGAGCTTATTACTCACACCAGTAGCAGCAGGCAGAGCCACGGTGTTTTTGTGCTGGTTTCCTGAGCCCTGATTCCCACAGTGTGATGCAGAGGGGTGAGGTTGATGCCTGCAAATGGCGGGGTATGCTGTGGGAGAGAAACGTTGAGCTTAAGGGGAGCCAAATACTTTATCCCAGACAGTGAGCCTAGCTGCCGTTTGCCCCAGAGGGAAACACCGTATCTTCTGTTATGGGTTAACTTGTATCCCCACTTCCCACCAAAAATGTTGAAGTCCTAACCCCCCGAAACCTGGGAATGAGGCCTTGTTTGGAAATAGGGTATCTGGAGACGATCAAGTTGAAATGAGATGGTAGGACTGGTCTGGATCCAGAATGACTGGCATCCTTATCAGAAGGAGGAACTCAGACACAGACACGGAGGGAAGGCTGCGTGATGATACGGGGAAAAGATGGTCAACCACCAGCCACGGAGCACCTGAGGCCACGCACCTGAAGCTGGGGGACAGGCCTGGAGCAGACGCGTCCTCCCAGCCACAGAAGGAACTAAGGCTGCCCACACCATGATCTTGGACTTCTGGCCTCCAGAGCTGTGAGATGATACATCTCTGCTGTTTCTGCCTCAATTTCCACTTCGTGGTACTTTGTTGTGGCAGTCCCAGGACATGAATCCATCTTCAAGGCTGTTCCATCCGCAGACACGTTTGAGAACATCATCTGAACAAAGACAGGCCCTGTTTCTGCTCTGTGTGTAGAAACTGAGGATCCCCGAGAACAATCTCCCAGCAGATGGACAGAGAGCGGTGCACTTACAGGCGTGGGAACCCAGAATAAGACAGGTTTGGAGGGATTTTTCTTTTTTTTTTTTTGGTCTAAAGAAGTTGCTGCCTTGTGGAAGGAAAAGGCCCCAGCCCCTGGAACTTGCTGGGAAGCAATTTCTGTTCCTCCACAGGAGAGAACACTTGTCAACACAGCCATCCTCTGTGAGGAGGGGAGAGGGGTAGAGAGGGGGTCTCCAGGCAGGGCCCCGCCCTCTGGCAAGGCTGGACACACCTGTGATGCTTCATCCAGGCATCCCCTTGGAGTCATAGGTTTCTTGCTAAAATACAAATTCTTCTTCCCCCTTGTCCCACTGGAGATGGATTCAGTGGATCTGGGTCAGGTGGGGCTGGGAATCCGAACATCTATGGATCCTCAGGTTGCTCTGACGGCGTCCAGGGTTGAGCATCCCTGGGCGTGCCCCCACCCTGCGGCCCCTTGTTGCACCGGTTCCCTTGTGGATACGGCGTCATGGTGGCCTTGGATGCAGGGGACCCCCGTGTTTCACCGTGAGTGGTGGCCTTGCCCAGAGGTCTCTCCACTTCCTTTTCTGCCCCTGCCCTTTCCTCGTGCCGGCAGTCACTCCAGCTGGTTTTCTCTGACACTGGGATTGTCTCATTGTCAAGATGAGACTCTGACCTTGGCTTTGTTCTTCTGAGACCCTGAATTATCATATGACCATTGCCTTTTTTTTTTTTAGCCCCTCATTACGTTGCCTAGATTAGCCCGAACTCCTGGGCTCCAGGGATCCTCCTGTCTTGCCCTCCCAAGCAGCTGGGACTGCAGGCACCTGTCACTGTGCCCAGCTGTCATTACTGTTCTTAAAGGACATGTGCCGCTTGGTAAACCGTGGCTTCTTTGCACATGACAGTAATGAGGTAGAGAAAGAGAAGCCAGGTGTATGGGGAGGCATCCAACTGCTACCTTATTAACAAGATTTGAACCAGGCTTTCTGCCCTCGGCCCCGCGGGAGGAACCTGAAATTCAGTTCCCAGGCCTCCCTGCAGTTCTGTGTTGCAAACCGGTCGGCCTCTCCAGGTCTCCCCATGGCAGGTGGTGTATTCACGGATCTTCCGCCATCTCTGGTTTCTTTCCCAGCTTCCCCATTTCTGTGTGTCCTTGTGTTTATATGCATTAAAAATAAAACCCCTTTGCTGCTGTTTTTTGTGTGTGATTTCAAGAGGGAATAGGTATGAGGCTGATTTGCCACATGGAAGTAGAAGGTTGCTTTATGGCCAGAAACAGACTGGACAGCCAGACAGGGCTGTGCCTCGCGGGCATTGCAGAGGGAAGGGACCGTCCAATGGTCTGACCTTGCCCCGTGAATTTTTGCTTCCTCTCCAGTGGCGTGTTTAAGAGGGAGAGGTGGTAGCTGGTGATGATACCACCCTTCTTGGGTTGTAGCCTCAGTGCTTCCTAAAAGTTTAAGTTCCTGAGCTGAAACTCATTTGCTCCACGTTGGCGTGTGGGCTGCTGTGGTGTGGTTTACGTGGACTGGTTTGTTCAATCATGCCATCCCAAATTAAAAAAAGGAGAAAACAAACATGCCATCTGTAGATGCTTTCTAGAAGCCTGTATCTACTTTAATTAGAAATGAACTTTGTATGTGGGTTTTTTTTTTTTTTCAACATAGACTTTCACCATTGACTTCTTGTACAACGTGTTGTTAGATGGGCGCAGGGTAAGGAACTTGGTGTTTTCTTGCTTTCCCTCTGCTTTTACCCTGGTAGGCAAAGCTGTTTTAACTGCCCAGACCGTAAGTTAACAAAGCTTGTCACCTCCCCAACATGTTTCTTTGGATACCACCTCCTCTGTTCTCTTTCCTTCCATCCCGTACTTCTTGTTAAAGAACACGAGCAGGTGGACTACGTTCAAACAAAGAAAAGCAGGCTGGGCATGGTGGCTCGAGTCTGTAATCCCAGCGCTTTGGGAGGCCAGGCAGGTGGATCACCTGAGGTCAGGAGTTCTAGACCAGCCTGATCAACATGGAGAAACCCCATCTCTACTAAAAACACCAAGTTAGCTGGACGTGGTGGCGTATGCCTGTAATCCCAGCTACTTGAGAGGCTGAGGCAGGAGAATCACTTGAACCAGGAGGCGGAGTTTGTGGTGAGCCAAGATCAAGCCTTTGCACTCCAGTCTGGGCAACAAGAGTGAAACCGCGTCTCAAACGCCGCCCCCCCCCCCGCCCCGACCCACCACCCCTGCCGCACACACATCACAGAAGCAGATACTCTGTGCTCCGTGGTTTGTTCTGATAAATAACAAGGTGTTGGTGGGCACCTCTGGAGCGAAATGTAGTCGTGGGTACATGCAGATTAAAGATGTCCAGAGCTGTTTGCTTCTGAGTCACATTTTTCTGCAAGGGCAAAGTAAAGATAATGACATTTTCCCCCTGGGAAATTCAGCAAGATGTTTGTCACTCCCAAGCGGCAGGCAGGTTACAGTGTGGATGCCAGCTCCCAGGTCCCGGGATGTCCTGTGTCTGGAAGTCCTGCAGCCTTAATTGGCCTGTTCGCGTGAACGTGGACTTTGAGACTCGCCTTGCAAGGTGGCGTCTCGGTTACCGAGTCATCTTTAGTTTCTTGCAGTGGTGTTTTGTTGCTTTCAGTGTGTAAATGTTTCACAGTTTTTGCCAAGATTTTCTCCTAAGCGTGTCCAATTTTTCTTGGTATTTGGAAATAGTGTTGTTTTAACATTTCAACTTTTAATCATTCATCGCAATTATATGGAATATAATTGATTGCTTTATATTCCTGTTGCCTTCTTCAGTCTTGCTAAAAATCACTTGTTCTAGTTTTCTCAAGGATTCCAGTGGATTTTCAACAGGAGCGATCATGTCTGCCGCAAACAAGGATAGATTTATTTCTTCTCTCTCACTCCAGATGCATTTTATTTATTTTTCTCGTCTTGCTGAGGAGAAGGGTGAGAGTGGGGGCCTTGGTCTTGTCCCTGATCTTAGGGAGAAGGTTCTCCGTCTTCCCATATAAGTATGGTGGACGCTGTAGGTTTTTCAGAGATGCCTTTTATCAGGCTAAGGAGGCTCCCTTCCAGTCCTGCTTTGCAGAGGGGGTTTTTTTTTTTTCCTCCCGAATCTGTGTTAAATTTTATGAAATGCTTTTTCTGTTACTGTTGAGATGCTCATGAGTTTTTTAGTTTTTGTTTGTTAGTATGGCGAATTGCTTTGATTTTCGAATGTTAAATCAACAGTTAATTTCAAATGTTAAATTTGATCAGTTCCTAACCAAGATCACACTTGGTTATGAAATATTATCCTTTTCATATATTGTTGGATTGGATTTGCTGTTTTATTCTGACTTTCTGCATCTGCGGTCCTGAAGGCTGTTGGCCTGTGTTTTCTTATTAGTATCGGGCTAATATTGGCATCACAGAATGCATTGGGATATTTCTTTTTATCCAGTTTTTTTGGAAAAAATTATAACCCTCCAGTTTTCTTTTGATTAATATTAACTTAGTCTTTGTTTATTCATTTTAGTCAAAGTCTTTCTGTCGCCCAGGCTGGAGTGCAGTGGTGCAATCTCAGCTCGCTGCAACCACTGCCTCCCAGATACAAGTGACTCTCATGCCTCAGCCTCCTGAGTAGCTGGGATTACAGGTGTGCACCACCACTCCCAACTAATTTTTGTATTTTTAGTAGAGACAGGGTTTCATCATGTTGGCCAGGCAGGTCTTGAACTCCTGTCCTCAAGTGATCTACCCGCCTCGGCCTCCCAGAGTGCTGGGATTAGAGGTGTGAGTCACTGTGCCTGGCCAGATTAATATTAATTTAGTATGCTTTTTCCTATCCAGTTACTTTTTACCTGTATTTGTCTTTATTTTTAGAGCGTAGTTCTTTTTAAGTTGTGGTAAAATATGCATACTATCTGTCATCTTAACCCTTCATGAATGTATGAGTCAGTGGTATTAAATACATTCACAACATTGTGTAACCTATCCAGTTACTTTTTACCTGCATGTTTCTTTATTTTTAAAGTGTAGTTCTTTTTAAAGACTTTAAATTGTGGTAAAATATGCCTAGCATAATATCTATCATCTTCACCATTCACGAGTACGTAATTCAGTGTTATTAAATACGTCCACAACATTGTGTAACCACCACTCCGGCTAGACCCGAAACTGTTTTTGTCACCCTTCACAAAGTCTCTCTGCCATCTCGTTCCGGCCTCTCCTAACCACCAGTCTACTTTCTGGCTTTATGCATTTGGCTATCCTAGGCACCTCATATAAGTAGAATCACATAAGACGTCTCCTATTGTGTCTGGCTTATTTTCTTTAGCATACTGTTTTCAGAGCTTGTGCGCATTGTAGCATGTGTCAGAATTCCCTTCCCTTTTATGACTGGTAGTATTCCACTGCATGGACAGACCTCATTCTGTTCATCCATTCATCAGCTGATGGACACATGAAAGGGTGGTTTCCGTCTTTTGGTGCTTGCAAACAACGCTGCTGTGAACATCAATGTACGGAGTTCTGTTTACGTCCCTACTCTTAATTCTTCTGCATTCGTAACTTGGAGTAGAATCGCTGGGTCAGTCGTTATCCTCTATTTCAACTTTTGGAAAATTGCTTTACTATTTTCCATAGTGACCACGCCATTTACATTTCTACTGGCAATGCATGAGGGTTCCGATTTCTCCACGTCCACACCAAATGGGTCCTTTTTCATTCATTATTATCGTTACTGCCCTCTTAGTAGATATAAAGTGGTATCTCATTGTTGTTTTGATCTGCACTCCCCAAATGCCTAACGCTGTAGGATATTTTTTCATGTGCTTGTTGGCGATTTGCATATTTTATTTGGAGAAATGTCTATTCAACGCTATTTGCCTATTTTCAAATTGGCATATTGGTTTAAAGTGCATTTCTTATAGAAAGCTTACAGTTGGGTCACATTTAATGGGAAAATTGATAATGGCTTCATTTAAATCTGTCATCTTACTATTTATTTTCTTTTTGTTACATCTGTTCTTTGTTCTCCTTTTCTTCTTTTTCTGTCTTCTTCTGGATTAATAGAATTTTATGATTCTGTTTACCTTTATTGTTTTATCTGCAGTTACTCTGTTTTGTTCTTTCAATGATTAGTTAGGGTTTATAGCATAAATCTTCATCTTACTACACTCTATCAACAAGTAGTATTATACGAGTTTGTGTAAGTATAAGAACTTTACAATAGTATGCTTCCATTTCCTGTCCCAACCTTTGTGCTATTGTTGTTTATATTTCTTCTGTATGTCTTGTAAACCCCATGGTACATTTTTTTTTCTGCTTTGTCAGTTGTCTTAAAGGGGTTTAAATAAGAAAAACACTTGTATATTTGGCCTTGTGGTTACCATTTCCGATTGTCTTCACTCTTTTGTGTAATTCATATTTTTATTTGGTATCATTTTCTTCTGCCTCAACTTTCCATTAACATTTCTTGTAGGACAGATGTCCTGGTCATGAATTCTTTCAGCCACTGTATGTCTGAAAAGTCTTCATTTTGTCTTCATTTCTGAAAGTTACATTCATTGCTTATATAATTCTAGTTTGACTTTTTTAGTTTAAAGATAGAAGCCCATGGTCTGCGCACTTGAATCATTTCCATCAAGAAATCTGCTGTCGTTCGTACGTTTGTTTTCTGGATGTAACATGTCTCCTTTCCCAAGTCTGCTTTTAAGATTTTTTCTAATCCCAGCACTTTGAGAGGCCGAGGCAGGCAGATCACAAGGTCAGGAAATCGAGACCATCCTGACTAACATGGAGAAACCCTGTTTCTTCTAAAAATTAGCTGGGTGTGGTGGTGGGCACCTGTAGTCCCAGCCACTCAGGAGGCTGAGGCAGGAGAGTTGCTGGAACCCAGGAGGCAGAGGTTGCAGTGAGCTGAGATCACGCCACTGCACTCCAGCCTGGGCAACAAAGCAAGACTCCATCTCAAAAAAAAAAAAAGATTTTTTCCTTATCTTTGGTTTTGAGTCATTTTGTGATGCTATGCCTTACTGTAATTTTTTTTATGATTCTTGTGCTTAGGTTACATTGAGCTTCATGAAGCTGTGAGTTTATGGTTTTCATCAAATTTGGGTAACTTTCGGCCAAAAATCGAAATATTTGTTCTGTTTCCCAACCCCCCCCCCTTTTTTTTTTTTAAGAAACTCCAACTATGTACTATTAGGCTGCTCGATGTTGTTTCATGGCTCACTGATGCTCTGTTCTTCTATTACAATTTGTTGGTGTTATTTTGTGTGTGTGTGTTTTATGTTAGACAGTTTCTATTGCTCTGTCTTCAAGTTCACAAATCTTTTTCTGTGATGTGTAATTTGCCATTAATTCTACCCAGGGTGTTTTTCACTTCAGATGTTGTAGTTTTTATCTTTGGAAGTTTATTTTTCTTCATGTTGCTTCTTCTCTTTTTGAACATACAGAGTACAGTTAACATGATTTTGAATGCTTTGTCTGCTAATTTTAACATTTGTGTTTTGGCTTAGTTTAGATTGGTTGACTATTTTCCTCATTATGGGTCATATTTTCTTCTTTGCATGTGTGCTAATTTCTTTGTTTTATTAATTGAATTTTCTATTGCTAAACATTACAAAATATGAATTTAATCTTGTTGGGCCTGTATGTTTTGGATTTCTGAACATATTGTTGAGCTTCTTTTCCTGGGATTTAGCTAAGTTACTTAGAAACGGCTTGATCCTTTTGGGTCTTGCTTTGAATACTTGTTTGGTGGGGATGATGGCAGTGTTTGGACTAGGCCTGGTTATTTCCTACTAGTGAGGTGAAACCCTTCTGTGTGTTCACTGCCCTGTGAGTGGTAAGATGGGAACAGCGCTGTTCCTGGACTGTGCAATTGACATGTATTGTTTCTGCCAGTTTTTTTTTTTTTGGGGGGGGTGTTTCTTTCTCCAGCCTAAGACCATTTGTTACATGCTTGTGTCCATCATATTCTGAATAAAGGGACGGAGCTCTACCAGGCTCTGTCCCCTTCTCTCCTCTCTTGTTCTTTGCCCTGCAAACTGGAGCTCCCTTGGCCTTCCTGTGTTCTTAGCCCCATTGCCTCTACTCTGGGAGCTCATCTGGGTGGTTCTTGCTTGCAGCATGGCCTGGAAATTCTGGGGAGGCAGAAAGCTGGGAGTCATCACAGGGCTCACCCTGTTTCCTCTCTCCCATGCATCCTGTCCTGTAGTTCGAAAATGCCTTTTTTTTTTTCTAAACATATTTTGAATGTTTTTTGGGTGGTTTCAGGCAGGAAGCTAAATCCAGCACCCCTTCCTCCATCCTGGCTGGAAGCGCTGTCTCCCTTTCTCTGTCTGTATTTCAGTCCCTGCGTCTTTTTTGTCAGCACTTCTCTTTCTCCAGCCCTGATCTGTTCCTCTCCCTTCTCTCCATCTCTCTTTCTTCCCTTCCTCCTGCTCTCTTTGCAGAGTCGCCTTCCTGCTTCGGTGTCCACAGGACCACCCAGCAGCAGCAGCCTCGGTTTCACGTGGACGCCACCTCTGTGTTTCAGGGGTCATCAGCTCTGCACTTCCTGGAGTGACCCGTCGTGCAGAGCTGTGGTGTTCCCATGCCCATCCGGGAACCTGCTGCTGCTCATTTGCTCATTCTTCACACTTGTGCTGCACTGGAACAGGTGCCGAGGAAGCACTGGCCAATACGAAGGGTTTTGTCTCCTGCTCTCCTGGGAGTGACACACAAAATAAACAAGACGCAGATTTAGCAAAATTCCTTGCTATGGTAAATGCAGATAAGCGATTTCTGTGTGTGTGTGTGTGTGTGTGTGTGTGTGTGTGTGTGTGTGTGTGTGTGTGTTTTGTAGCTGGAGAAAGGTAACCGGGGAAGGCTTATCTGAGAGCATGACATGTAAACTGGGAGAGGAGGAGAGGAGACAAGGAGAGAATTCCAGGCAGAAGAAACGGCGAGCACAAAGCTGGGTGTGTGCACTGTGTCCAGGCTGCTCCCCCAGGGAGCCCCAGCATCGGAATCTCATCCCGTGTGGCCCCCCAAAGTCTGTGGTGTTTTTTTTTTTTTCTGAGATAGGGTTATACTCTGTCATCCAAGTGGAGCGGAATGGTGCAATCACAGCTCACTGCGGCCTCGACCTCCTGGGCTCAAGCTGTTCTCCTGCCTCCCTCCCCATAGCTGGCACCGCAGGCACTCAGCACCACACTCAGCTATTTTTGGATTTTTGACAGAAATGAGGTCTCACGATGTGGCCCTGTTGTCTGGCTGGCCTCGAACTCTCGGACTCAAGCAATCCTCCCACTTCGGCTTTCCAAAGTACGGGGTTTACAGGTGTGAGCCACTGTGCCCAGTCCTGTGTTACTTCTAGTGGCAGATACCGTGTTAAGTCAGTGGCTTCTAGGCGCCTTTGTTAATGGTGATTACTGCCACGATTGTTTTTCTTTTCTTTTTTTTTTTTTTGAGATGGAGTCTTGCTTTGTGGCCCAGGCTGGAGTGCAATGGCACGATCTCGGCTCAGCGTAGCCTCCATCCCCCAGGTTCAAGTGATTCTCTGGCCTCAGCCTCCCGAGTAGCTGGGACTACAGGCACGTGCCACCATGCCTGGCTAATTTTTGAATTTTTGGTAGAGACAGGGTTTCATCATGTTGGCCAGGATGGTCTCAATCTCTTGACCTTGTGATCCACCCGCCTCAGCCTCCCAAAGTGTTGGGATTACAGGCGTGAGCCACCATGCCTGGCACGATTGTTTCTTCATTCTGCAAAGATACCAGGGTAAGACTTAAGTGTACGTATCCTCCAAAGAGAAATCCATCAACGGCAGTTTTTAATGATGCTGCTTCTGTAGTTGTGAATCCTTGCTGTATTGGAGTTTTCATGGCTGCTGAAACAGATGGAGGCAAACTAGTGACTCACAGCACCAGCAGCTTACTCTCATGGTTCTGGAGGTCTGAAGTCTAACATCAGGGCATCCACAGGGTCGTGCTCACTCCAGAGGCTTTGGAGGAGGGTCCTTCCTGCCTTCTTGAAGCATCGGGTGTTCTTGGCTTGTGGCCGCGTCGTCCAGTCTCTGCCTCGGTCTTCACCTGGTCACTTCTGTCTTTGCCTCTGTATAATTTCCCCTCCTTATAAAGACACCTGGCATTGGATTTAGGACCCACGCTCCTCCTCATATGACCACATCTTGACTAATTACATCTGCAGAGACCCTCCTGTTCCCAAGAAGACCTCATGCTGAGGTTTGGGTGAACATGGGTTTTGAGAGGACACTCTTCACAACTGTACACTTGGGGAGGTTTCAGCCTGTTGTGGAATTGTCGACTCTTTGGGCAGAAGTTAAAATCGTTGTAGTGGAAGTCCTCCCAGCTTGTGGATGTGAAAGAACATTTTCTAGCAGGACATTTGCCTGGCTGGTCAAAGAAGAGGGTTCAAAACACTATTAGCTTTGTGTGCTGGACAGGCGGGGTATTTCCAGCAGGGTGGACTCACATCTCAACTGCATCCAGTGGTGCCAATCCTGAGACCAGCCCAGCAGCCACCCTGCCTGGACACACCCGGGAGCTTCATCCTTCACTTCTGCTCCAAAAGTAGGCAGGGTAACAGCAGATGCCTTCCAGCTGTGGACCCAGCCAGAAAGAGAAAGCTGTACTGGAATCAATTTCTCTTGTCCATTTCATCTTGTCCTCCATGAGGGGTGAGACAGATTTTCCTTTTGTGGTTGTTGACTGCAATAGTCCAGTATTTTATAGTCTACAAAAGACCAGTAGCTTGAAAAAATAAATGTCATAGCTTTGTAAGACACTTCATCAAGCAAGGTGTTCTGCCCCTCCCTGCTCAGAGATGACAGCGCGCAGCGACAGGGTTGGGTGCCGGCCGGGATGCCCGCTTCTCGGCCTCCACCAGCCCAGTGGCCCCGGATGCCAGCGCACTTTGAAATGCAGCCCTCGGGAGTGTCTTTGAAGGAGCGCAACTTTGCCATGCTCATACATTTTTTATCGTGTTCTCACAGGGACTCGCTCACCACGTGTGTACCTGCTGCTGCCCGCCCTGGCATGCCGGGCTAGACTGTGCACCTGCAGGAGGCGGGCATCGCCCTGGAGTAAACTGTGCAGGTGTCCTGGGTGGCAGTCTGACCATTCTTTTGTAGGGGAGTGCCTTTGGGGGCGTGTATGTGCCCCAGGGCTATTCCCCTCTCAGGAGCATTTCCCGAGAAGCCATTGGAAATACGGGAAGATGGGGCTCGAGTGGTTTCTTTCAGGTAAATAAAGTGCCAGGAGAAAGCGCCTGGTCCCCTGTGGCTCCTGTGTTCTTGAGGTTGATGCCTTCCTTGGGCGCTCCTTCTCCTTGTATGAGGTCAGGGAGGGAGCTGGCAGGATGGGGGCGTGTTTTGAGGGCTTCCCTGGCACCAGATGGGATTCGTTGTGTTGGAAATCGTAGTAGTCCTTCGCTCCTTTTGGTTACGTGGTCAGCATGCCACGGATGGGCTGAGCTGTGAAGTCTGCCACCTTGTTCAACCCTTGGGCAGCCACGGGGCACAGTCCTATCACCCCCCTGCTGCTGCCCCGAGGAGGCCTCCCAGGCCCAGGGTCTCAGGATCAGAGCTGGGCCTTCCCAGGTGTTATGGACTAGGTTGTGGCCCCTCAGGGATTCCTCTGCAGAAGCCGTAACCCCCGTCTTGACCGTCTTTGAGGATGGGGCTTCTCAGGCAGTGACAGTGATTGAAGGAGGTCACAGGCATTAATCTGATTAACCTGGTGGGATTGGTGCCCTGAGGGGTGATGTTCTGTGTCCTTTCAACCCTACTAAGGAACACCTGGGAACCCAGTAAAGCGTTGTCGTGGGTGTGTCTGTGTGGGGTTTCTGAAGGGGATTAGCACATATGTGTGAGGGGACTGGAGGCAGGGATCTGCCCTGGCTGTGGATGGGCACCGTCCAACCTGCTAGGGGTCCAGAGAGAACAGCTGCAGAGAAGGGGCGAGGGCGTGGAGCCGCCGGGCTGGGCACACTGGTCCTGTCCTGCCTTTGGACTCCGGGTCTTACGTAAGTGGCCACCTCCTTCCCCTTGGGTTCTCTGGCCTTTGGCCTTGGTCTGAATTACACCATCACCTTCCCTGGTCCTGAGGCCTCTTACCTGGACTGAGCCTCGCTCCCAGCCCCCCGGACTCTGGCCGGCTTGGTTGCAGGACTTTTCAGCCTTCCTCATCATGGGGACTCTCAGCCCCCTGACAAGACCACCCTCATGTATCTGTATACGTCTCCTGCTGATGCTGTCTCCCTGGAGAACCCAAACCAATACGGTGCACCTAGAAGAGAAAATAGAAGGCTCACTCTCTCCCTGCGGGTGAAAAAGACAAGGCTATGCTGAGAGCAGCCAGAAGCTGGCCGTCTACAAGCCAGGAAGAACCCTCACCGGGAGCCGGATTGTCCTGCACCTTGATCTTGGAAGCCCAGTCCCCAGAATGTGAGCACGTACATTTCTGCTGTCATAGCCCCAGCCCTGGTGTTCTGTGATGGCAGCAGAGCTGACTGATGCCCCCCCCCGCCAGGGACAGCAGGAACCCCGGGAGGATGATGGCTGAAGCATTTCCTAAAGCTCTCGCGATTTGATAGGTGTGAAGGTCTGACCTGTGTCCCGGGAGAAATAGCTGTTTCCTCCTGGGACCTGGGAGCCCCCCAGCTCCTTGTCTCTCTGGAGACCCCATTGAGCATGAGCTCCGCTGTGGCCTTGGAGGTCGGGAGCAGGCAATACATGCCTCAGTGCCCACTCTTGCTGGCTGGCTCCTACTATTTGGGGTCTGGGCAAGGAGCATCAGTGGAAGCCCACGTGACTTGTTTCCTATTTGAAAGTTAGGGCCGGGCACGGTGGCTCATGCCTATAATCTCAGCACTTTGGGAGGCCAGGGTGGGCAGATCATGAGGTTAGGAGATCAAGACCATCCTGGCCAACATGGTGAAACCTCATCTCTACTAAAATAAAATACAAGTGAAAATTAATGAGTATGATACATTTTTTAAAAAGAGATGGGGTCTTGCCATTGTGCCCAGGCTGAGATGCAGCGGCTCTTCACAGGTGGGATCACAGGGAGGTCACAGGCATTAATCTGATTAACCTGATGGGATTGGTGCCCTGAGGGGTGATGTTCTGTGTCCTTTCAACCCTACTAAGGAACACCTTGGATGTTCCTGGCCTCAAAATTCCTGGCCTCAAAATTTTAATCAAAATGATTTCTATATAATGGAAACATTTAAATTTAGTTTTCTGAAAAGTTACTAAATATTTTTATGAACATAAATAACAGATATGCAAAAATCTGCTCAGGTATGCAAAAATCAGTATCTGGTTTTACGCACATTCTTTTTTTTTTTTTTTTTTTTTTGAGACAGAGTCTTCCTTTTTCACCCAGGCTGGAGTGCAGTGGTGTGATCTCGGCTTACTGCAACCTCTGTCCCCTGGGTTCACACGATTCTCCTCCCTCAGCCTCCCAAGTAGCTGAGATTATACAGGTCCACCACCACACCTGGCTGATTTTTGTGTTTTTAGTAGAGACGGGGTTTTACCATGTTGGCCAGGCTGGTCTTGAACTGCTGACCTCAGGTGAGCCACCCGCCTTAGCCTCCCAAAGTGCTAGGATTACAGCCATGAGCCACCTGCACTTGGCCTGGTTTTACACACATTCTGTGTAGACTTATGTGCGTACATATTTGGGAGTCACATGAATTGTTTTATATTGTTAAAATACATTAAAGAGGAAACCAGACCTAAAGAATCCTAAGCAAAGCCAGTCAGGCCTCATAAGTGACCTCAGTCTTTCTTGATGTGTACCACCTGAGTGAAACCTAACGCGCTATTTCTTATAAATGCCTATATTAAAAAAAAAAAAAAAAAGAAGAAAGAAACTCAAGCTCAGCTGGCCAGAAGTCTTCAATTACCTTCAATTAGGGACTTTGCAATGGCATAAGCCAGTAAGGCAACTCCATCCCTGTGAACCACCGCGTGTTTCCTTTGCTTTGCGTCTGCGTTCACCTCGTAAATCTTGCCCCATCCATCCCTGTGGTGGAGCCCAACACCGTTAGCTTGCTGCAGAAGCGATTGCGGGTTTTGCCATTTCAAAGAAATGTCAAAACCCACAATTACTTTTGCACCAACCAAATACCTTCAATTTGGTGCTTCCTGATTTCATAAATCACTGTTTGCTCAAACTAACTCTTTATGTATGTTACTGTGCCTCAGTTGACCCTTTAACAGTGTCGTCAAATGGTCCCGATTTGCTACATGCCCCTGTTGTGAATATTGATTACTATTAGAAGTATGGGCCGGGCACAGTAGGCTCACGCCTGTAATCCCAGCACTTTGGGAGGCCGAGGCGGGCGGATCACAAGGTCAGGAGTTTGAGACTCATCTGGCCAACATAGTGAAACCTTGTCTCTACTAAAAATACAAAAAATTGGCTGGCTATGGTGGTGCACACCTGTAGTCCCAGCTACTCGGGAGGCTAGGGAAGGACAATCGCATGAACCCGGGAGGTGGAGGTTGCAGTGAGCTGAGATCACACCATTGCATCCAGCCTGGCAGCAGAGTGAGATTCCATCTTAAAAAAAAAAAAAAAAAGTAAACAATGAAAAGTGATGTCTTGTCATACTGGGGAGTGCAGCATTGTCGTGTGTTCTTGCTGTCTGGAAAGAAGTTGCTGTCTGGTTAATTCCCTGGCGTGTCCCTACCTAGATACTTCCACTGCTGAAATTCTCTTCACACTCAGAGGTCCTGTCTGCCTGCCTCCAGCGTCTCCGTGGCACAGCCCGCAGACTGTCTGGTGCAAGACTTTTGTTCCAGGACGTCTGTGAGAGGGTGAAGTGAGGTGACGCCGTGCCTGGACAGTGCCTGCTTTGGTGCTTGGCCTGTGCACCTTTGATTTGTGGAACCCCCAGTCTGTCCTATCACCCCTGCCTTTTTGTTTGGCAGGAGCCTCCTTCGAGGGAAGGGTTGACACCAGGCGAGCCCCAGCGTGTGCTTGTCGGTGCCAGTCCGGGCGAGGGGGCGTGCAGACACTCACATTCATCCATCTGTGCAGCACACAGGAGGTTGAAGAGTGGTCCTCCACTCACACTCAGCGGAGGACGGAGGAGACGCCTGCCCGCGGAGTGCTCACGGAGGGTGCTCCATGGTCTGCACGGGGTCCTGAGAAGTGGGTGGGATTGGACCGTGAGATCGGCCGGGAAGCATTACACGAGGGATGCTTGAGGTTGAGACGTGTCTACCCCTGAGCAAAAGTTATGTGACAATGCAACGCAAAAGATGTCACCAGTTCTCGACCTTGGCTGAGCCCCTGTTTCAGGTGAGGGCATTTCAAGGTGAACGATTCCCAGATCCCCAGGCAGCCCCTGGCATCCAAATCTCAAGGGCTGAGAAGTTCCAAGGAGGAAGATTTCTGGGATGAAGGATCTCGCTGTAGGGTTTGCCCAGGCTTTGCAGAGAGAAGTGAGAACGGCTTTCCTGCCTGGCGTTTGGGCTTCATTCTTCATGCTGTGGGGGCTTAAAGGCTGTGGGGCTGCTGCCGAGCATAGTTTCCTAGGAGCAACATACACTGAGGACCAGCACACACACCTGGGGGGCAACTCTCAGGGAGACCTGTAAGAGATTCTCTCTCCAGGAGCCCCAGAGGGGAGCAATATTTCTTTTTAAGAAAACAAGACAAGGCTGGGAGCAGTGGCTCACACCTGTGATCTCAGCACTTTGGGAGACCAAGGCGGGTGGATGGCTTGAGGTCAGGAGTTCAAGACCAGCCTGGTCAACATGGTGAGATCCTGTTTCTACTAAAAATACAAAATTAGCTGGGCGTGGTGGCACATGCCTGTAATCCCAGCTACTTGGAAGGCTGAGGCAAGAGAATTGCTTGAACCC
>NW_016107878.1:1137608-1145017 GCF_001604975.1 Cebus imitator | reverse complement strand
AAAAAAAAAAAAAAAAAGACAGCTGGGTTCCCACAACCAGTGGAATAATAGGAATTAAAGGAACCCACCCCCAGCTTAAATACTGTCATTACCAACAATGGCAGGACTGGGTAGCCACAGCCCCACCCATCATGGAGTCAAAGCCATGCCCAAGCAGGTGACTAGAAAGCTCCCTTCAGACCCAAGGACTTGGCCTCTCTCCTAGGCCCCCAGCAGATGCCCAAGGCTGGCTTTTGATGGAATTGGGTGCAGCACAGAAAGCTGTTGAGAGTTCTGACCCTTGATTTGAAATGTGTTTCATGTACAGGCACGTCTTAGTTTACCTGTGACATGTCCTCTCTCCATAGAGGTCTCAGAGCTCTGAGATTTTATTGTGTGATGTTCCCAGACATGGTAATTTAACTTCGTTCCTGATAACCCATAGTTGAGAAGGTGCAGCAGCTGCCCCGAGGCTCCTGTGTGAACTGGAGATGCCTTAGGTGGGTCGCCCTGTGGTCAGCCCCTCACTCTAGACATTGGGTCCTGCTGGGTTATTCTGTGGCTGGTCTGCATGTTGGGTCTGGAGCTGGAGTGGAACCCGGTCATGCTTCTCCCTCCTCTTCAGTGGCCTCGGTTTCTGGGTCTGTTTAATTCCAAAGCCCATCCGCCCAGACAGGACACTGCTGAGATGCCATGCGCTGTCATGTTTCATATGCAAGGGACAGTTAATCCCCCAGCCCTTCACTTTCAGATTCTGGGATTTTAAGAACATGGCTTGTACTAGGGGATGATTTTGGTGGCTTGTCTTGAGCGCCACACCCCTCCTTTGCTTTGATAACCCAGGAGCCAGAACTCTCCAAAAGGACCCAAGCCAGCCTTGGGGAGGCTAAGAAACAAACGCAGGGCACCTGACAGTTTAGACACTTGCCATCTGGGAGGGTTGCGTCTTGATTTTAGATCCTAAATGCAACAGGTTTGTTAGAGCAGACAGACTACAAACTAGGAACTAGATCAGACGACAGGTCTTCATTTTCTTGTCGGCCAAGGTCCCAGACAGAAAATGCCTATGAGGCGCGCCTAGGGAAGAGACGCTCCAGGAGTTACAAAATGATGTATTTTTTAACTGAGCTGGAGGCAGAGGGAGTATGTGGGAACTCTGTACTATCAGCTCAGTTTCCTATAAACCTAAACCTGCTCTAGAAAAATAAAGCCTAATGAGCTGGGCATGGAGGCTCACACCTTGTAATCTCAGCACTTTGGGTGGGTGGATCACGAGGTCAAGAGATCGAGACCATCCTGGCCAACATGGTGAAATGCTGTCTCTACTAAAAATAGAAAAATTAGTAGGGCATGGTGGCGTGTGCCTGTAATCCCAGCTACTGGGGAGGCTGTGGCAGGAGAATCACCTGAACCTGGGAGGCAGAAGTTACAGTGAGCCAACATTGTACCACTGCACTCCAGCCTGGCGACAGAGTGAGACTCCGTCTCAAAGAAAAAGAAAACTAAAGCCTATTAATTTAGAAATGCACAATAGAAGGCACACATGTATAAATATTTTGCATTCTGCCTTCTATCCTCCTCCAGCCTCCCCGCTGAAGAGGGTATGTGATCTGCGTGAAAGGATGAGGAGTGAAATGGTCCAAATTTCCCTCCTCCAAGACCTCACACTGCAGTCTTTTGGGGCAGTTTCCATTGAGCTCCTTTTTGCACAAGCAGACTGTTTTTCGAAAATCGTCTGGAGAACCTTGAATTGGAATGAGGGCGGGCTGCCTCCCTTCCTGGCTGTGATGCATCAGGAGTGTCCTTATCCATCAGATAAGAAGTCACAACACCCTCTTATCACATTCTCGCAGGACTGACAGAGACTGAAAGGAAGGCCTAGCTGGCAGGCTGGCTTGCAGGAAGCCCTCAAGAAGCATCAGCTCTGCCTGCCTGCAGCATCACGGGCTGCCGTGTACTCATCCACTGGATGCCCCCACAAGCCCATCTGTCTGGCTTCTAAAATGAATAGACTGATGTATCTAGGGCTTGCACGGGAAAGACCATTACAGGCAGACCCTGTGCCACAGTCATCCAATTTCTAAAGTTTTTATTTTTAGTGAAAAACACTATAAACATAGAAAAGTAGAAAAGCACAATAATGACTGTATACCCACCATCAGAATTAAACATTTTAAGATTTTGCCCTATTTGCAAATTTGCTGCTTTATTAATATTTTTTAATTTGTGATAACTCTCACTTGACACTCATCAGTTCCCCGTTTCGAAGCAGTGACCGCTGTTGTGAAGTTGGGCTGTAAATAGGTGAAGATAGCCATTGAATGTATATTTTTAATTCGTGTATGAAAATGTTTATATAAGTTATTCTTTTTTTTTATTTTTATTTTTTTTTTTGAGACAGGGTCTTGCTCTGTCACCCAGGCTGGAGTGCAGTGGTACAATCTCAACCCTCTGCAACCTCTGCCTCTTGGGTTCAAGTAATTCTTCTGCCTCAGCCTCCCAAGTGGCTAGGACTACAGGCTCATGCCACCATGCCTGGTTAAGTTTTTGTGTTTTTTTCTTTAGTAGAGACGGGGTTTTACCGTGTTAGCCAGGGTAGTCTCGATCTTCTGACCCCGTGATTCACCTGCCTCGGCCTCCCAAAGTGTTGGGATTACAGGCATGAGCCCCCACACCCAGCCATATCTATTCTTTTACAAGTCGACATTTCCCCATTTCATTGTCACATGTCAATGTATGTTACTTAACTTGTCTTCACTGTTCTATAATTTTACCTGATGTGACTATATAATCATTTACTTAGTTTCCTGTTGGTGGCTGCCATAGTTTGAACGTGTTCCTCAAATTTCATGTGTTGGAAGCTTAATCCCCAAATTCATATGTTGATTGGAGTTGGGGCCTTTGGGAGCTAATTGGGATTAAATAAGGTCATTATCATGGGGTCCGCATGATGGGGCGGATGGCTTCATTAGAAGAGAAAGAGAGACCAGAGCTGTCATGCATGATCTCACCCTCTTGCCATGTGATGTCTTCTGTCACTTCATGATGCAGCAGGAAGGTCCTCACTAGATGGCATGCTCTGCTCTTGGACTTCCCGACATCCAGAGCTATAAGAAATACACTTTTTTTCTTTACAAATTACCCAGCCTATGGTATCTTGTTATAGAAACAAAAAGTGGAGTAAGACAGTGACATTTAAGCCGTTATCAGTTCATCGGCTAATTCACCAAGTGTCCACTGAGATCATGTGATGCTCCAGAACAGAACGCAGAAAATGCTGCAGGGTGTCTTGTTCAGTGCAAGGAGAGGCTGCTGCAGTGGCTTGGGGAGCCTCCACGCTGTTCACCAGATTTGAGGATGCTCCCCTGCCTGTGGACAGACTATGAAGACATCTCCTCCTGTATCTAAGGAAATGCCAGTGAAAAATGGTCAAACTCTGTAAAATATTTAAAGGGGTTTATATGAGCCACATCGAAGTCACCAAGGCTCATTTTATAGCCCCAAGAGGCCTGAGAACATGTGTCCAAGGTAGTTGGGCTACAGTTTGATTTTATACATTTCAGGGGGTAGAAATTACAGGCAGACATCGATGAATACCTGTAAGATGTACATTGGCTCAGTCCAAAAAGCTGGGACAACTTAAAGTGAGGTCAGGGGAGGGTTTCCAGGTCATAGGTGGTTTCAGAGATTTTCTGATTGGCAGTTGATTGAAAGAGTTGTTATCATGTAAAGACCTGGAATCAATAGGAAGCAATGTCTGGGCTATGATAAGGGTTTGTGGAGACCAAGGTTCTTATTATGTGGAAGAAGCTTCCGGGGAGCAGGCTTAAGAGAGAATAGAGGGTAAATGTCTCTTAACAGACCTAAAAAGATGCCAGTCTCTTAGTTAATCTATCCTGGGTCAGGAAGAGACCTGGAAAGGGAAGGGGATCATAGACTGTAAATTTTCTCTACAAGAGACAGCTTTGCAGGGCCATTTCAAAATACGTCAGAGAAATATATTTTGGTAAAAAATATATTTGATTTCTTTCAGGGCCTGCTGTCTTTCACACGATGCTGTGCTAGAGTCAGGTTGGAATTTGGTATCTTACTGCTACAAAGAGTCCATTTTGTCCATCTTCAGATGTCTCTATGTTAATGCTGGTTGGTTGTGCCTGAATTCCAAAGGGAGGCAGGTGTAATGAGGCATGTTCCATCCCCACTTCCCATCATGGCCTGAGCTAGTTTTTCAAGTTGACTTTGGAATGCCCTTGGCTGAGAGCAGGGTGGGGGATCCATGCAATTTGTTGTGGACTTAGAATTTTATTTCTGGTTAGCAAAAGCCACCTTCTTAAAGAAGGCGGTCTGCAAACTTAGTTTTCAGTTTCGAAGCAACTGGTTTCCATTGGAAACCATCTTCTTTGGGGACTGATATGTCTCAGGAGGCTTAGCAGCCCAAGGATGAAAGTTGCCAACGTGGACTGTGATTTAAGGTATCATTGCTAGGGCTGAAATAACACAGCAGGGATTTTCCTGGTTTCTCCAGGGCTCTGGGGACAGAATGGCTTACATCAGAGTGGCCTCCCCAACCGTTTTCCCTATCAGCTCTGTTTCCCCATCCCATGTTGGTCAGGCCGGTCTCATCTTGAACTCCTGGCGTCAGGTGATCCACCCACCTCAGCTTCCCAAAGTGCTGGGATTCTAGGCATGAGCCATCACGCCCAGCCCTCAGTATGTTTCTGTTGCTCTAATCCACTAAATCTGTGCTACCTTCTGACACAGTAACAAAGCAGCATTTATTGAGCAGCCAGAATCCCGTCTTTAGTAAAGAGACCTTACGTGGAGCCGTTGTCTCTTACTTTTTCTTCTAGAGGTTTGTTGCATTGCTTTTCGTGTTATAGTAGTCATTGCATCTGGAATGGATTTATGTGTCTGGAGTGGCATGGGGCTCTATTTCTCAACTTTTCCATATAGATACCTACTAATGTCAGCCTCATATGTTTATTAATCCCTTTCCCCCAAAACATATGGGAGTCACATATTTACAAGCCCAGTCTAAGGTTCTGTGCTTTTTAAATCCATCTGTTTGTCTTTGTCTAATACCATACTGTTTTCTTATAGGGACATTAGTCCTATGGGATCAGGACCCCACTCTTGTAATATCATAACCTTACATGATTTCATACTATAACTTTTTTTGGTAAGCCCTGGCATCTGGTAGAGTCTCCTCTTAGTCTCAAGAACTGTCTTGGTTTTATCTGGCTCGCTCTCTCCTTTGAGCTTTAAGATCAGAGTGTTAAGTTCTATGAACAGTCTTATCAGGGTTTTATTAGAAGTTACATCAAGTTTATATTTTATGGAATATTCTCATCTTGAAGATATTAAAGCCTAATATCCATGATCATTGTATAGCTCTTCATTCATTTGGGTCTTCCTTCATTTCTTTCTTTTATTCAAAAAGATAATGCTATATAGTATTACTTTTTCCATAAAGGTCTCACACATATTGTGTTAAGATTTTTTTTAGTTAACTTTGGTTATTGTTGGTGGTATTATAATGTTTTTGAATGTTTTTCAATTGTTTATTGCTAATGTAACAATTCAGTTAATTTTGTATATTAACTTCTTATTTGGCATTTTGCTGGACATTTTTTTTTTCTTTTTTACTAGTTTTATAGTTACACATTATCTAATTTGTCCCTAGATTTTCTTGGATTTTCTATTCATAGATGCATATTATCTGAAGATAATGATTTCCCTCCTTTTAATCCATAAACAGTGTATTTATTTATACGTTTGCTTACTTATTTTTGATGTTCACTACAATATTTGAGTAGATGCTCTGTTCAAGTTTAGGAAATTCTCTTCTTATTTCCAGTTTTCCAAGAGTTTGATCATGACTGGGGGTGCATGTGTCCCCCACAGGCTGTCTGGGGCTGGTCTTCTGGTCCCTGCTGGACAGAAGACCTTGCTGGTCCCACACTTGAGTGCTGTACAGTGGAGTGGTATCCCAGGAGGGGCCTGTTGACCTGTTGTCTTGATTAGTATCCTTTTTCTGTAGGTTGTCTCCCAGGAAGACTTTTTTTTTTTTTTTAAAGACAGAGTTTTCGCTCTTGTCGCCAAGGCTGGAGTGCAATGGTGCCATCTTGGCTCACTGAAGCCTCTACCTCCCGGGTTCAAGCGATTCTCCTGCCTCAGCCTCTTGAGTAGCTGGGATTACAGGCATACGCCACCATGCCTGGCTAATTTTCGTAGATTTAGTAGAGACAGAGTTTCACCATGTTGGCCAGGCTGGTCTCGAGCTCCTGGCCTCAGGTAATCCACCCACTTAGGCCTCCCAACGCGTTGGGATTACACGCATGAGCCACCATGCCCAGCCCCAGGAAGCCTTTTACCTTGGGGAAGTGGTTCCTTCCTGGTCACGGTG
Source organism: Cebus imitator (assembly GCF_001604975.1). NCBI lineage: Eukaryota > Metazoa > Chordata > Mammalia > Primates > Cebidae > Cebus > Cebus imitator. The sequence continues at coordinate 1,138,632 of NW_016107878.1, read as the reverse complement.
AGTGGTTTCTACAGAATTGTTAGCCGGGTAGGCCAGCGTATCACAAACAGGTTAAGAGTGGGTTCATGCTGGCTGGCCAGAACCCCTTGAATTCTGCTGTAAGAGCACTGAAACGGAAACCTGTCATAAAATGAAGACTTCTTTAGACATCGTGTGGTCTCTACAGCGGCCTGGACAGAAACCCACTGAGGCCCAATTAGAAAGCCAGACAGACTGTTGTCTCTGGCTTTTCTAGCAGAAGCTGAGAGACTGTTGGAGGCTACCTTGAGTCTGGAAGACGGTGCAGACCACATTTGCAGTACGGTTACCGGTGCCACTGAGAAAACGGCACACTCCCATGTGAATGCTGAGGCGTGGAAGAGAAACAAACTTACCTAATGAATGTACCTTCTCACCAGTCCTCCTCTAGACATGGACACCCCAATAACTTAATAGAACACACCGGCGAGGGGTTGCAGCTCATCTGAGGCAGGGCTCTTATGCGGACATACTATTTTAATTTAGGCATCTGATTTATTAGTAGCTTGTTTTCTGATTTGGGGATATACGTTTTGGCATTAAGAAGAAGGTGTGGAGAGGCTGTTATATCCCTAGAGCCACTTTGACTTTTTTTATTTTTTTGAGATGGAGTCTTGCTCTGTCACCAGGCTGGAGTACAGTGGCACCATCTCAGCTCACTGCAACCTCCGCCACCTGGATTCAAGCAATTCTCCTGCCTCAACCTCACGAGTAGCTGGGACTACAGGTGCACACCATTTCGCTGGGCTAATTTTTGTATTTTTAGTAGAGATGGGGTTTCACCATGTTGGCCCGGATGGTCTTGATCTCTTGATCTCGTGATCCACCCACCTTGGCCTTGGCCTCGGCCTCCCAAAGTGCTGGGATTACAGGCGTGAGCCACCGTGCCTGACCCCTAGAGCCTATCTTTTAGCTAGAGAACCACTGCTGCGTTCCTGTTGTCAGCATCGTTCAGGTGATAATGCTTGGCAGGGTGCTGGCCTCAGTGGGTCATGCTTTGTACGTA